>NW_026589732.1:9271152-9281833 GCF_907164565.1 Psammomys obesus | reverse complement strand
CACACACACACACACACACACACACACACACACACACACACACACACTTCTAAAAGTGTAGGTCAAAAGTGAACTCTGAGATTAAAAGCTCTTACAACAGCCAAGCTGGTGAAGTTAGCCAGAGGGTAAATGAATTGAGGTCCAAATGCTTCCCCCAACGTTGCTGACTACACAGGAAATAGGAAAAATGAGTTAGTTTACGTTTTAGGCTGGTGGGCTGGTCTTCAAGACAGGCTAAGCCCCCATTCATTTCTCTCTATCTCAGGTTTCCCCAAGTAAAATGGTCAGGTGACATGGACTCTGGGGTCGTGGACAGTAGTGCTGGGCCAACAGTATGCAGCGCTCCCTGAAGCCATAGGCTGCATCTGCCTGGACTGTGGGTTTTACTTCTTGGGATGATGCCAAGAGACTCTGAAGAATCTTGGAAATTCAGTTTTTTTATTTTCACTTATGTGTATGGGTGGTTTGCCTGCATGCCAGTCTCTGTACCATGTGTGTGCCTAGTCCCAACAGAGGCCGGAAGAGAGCATTGGTGTTACAGATTGGTGTGAGCCACCATATAAGTGCTGGGAATTGAACCTCTGAAAGGGAAGACATGGCTCTTCACTGCTGATTCATCTCTAGCCCCAGAATCTTGGGGATTTAAGTTACGGAATTTTTTGGTGATTTTTTTTTTCATGGTTTGTGGCACCGTGGAAACATTAGTACTGTGGATTCTGGTTACTTGGTCCTCAGGAACCACACATGCAATGGCTCTAGATTTAATTTCAGTGAGTGACATGGCGGTGGTCTTCCTCTACATAGAGCTGTCTCATTGCTTACTGTCGCCCCGTATCTGTGGAACAAACCCCACTGAGACGGACTCTGTTGTTTACAGGGCAGCTCTGCAGATCGGTTTCTCAGCAGCCTGGGAAGGTTCATGACAGGACTGGATACCAAAAACAACGTCAAGGTACACCTTGCCTATGTTCTGCTAGCTTCTTGGTAAACAGTAACTCTGTGCTCCTTGAAGTCTCTTGGTCAAGTAGCTAGGGGCTGTATAGTGAGGCTATACAGCATAGTGATAAAGAAAATTTGTTGTGTCACCAGACTTAACCATGTGAACCACTCTGATCTTTGCCTTAAGCTGCTTAACCTGTTTAGATGTCACTTTCCTATGTAACTGCAAGGCAGTCGCCATGGCCACCTCTAACTTTATGTGGGTAACTGGTTAAAGTATAAAGTTTTAACATAGTGCTGGTCCCGTGGCCACTGGTCAACGGATCCTGGATCTGCAATGCTCTTCTTTGGCGGGTCACTAACTGGAATTCCTTTCTGAAGTTTCCATGTATGCGTTGTTTGTTGTGTGTTTGCACTCACTTCCGGGAGCAGGGTTTGGCAGCACTGCCTTGAAGCTTCTCTGTTTTACTTCAGGTATGGTTCAATAACAAGGGCTGGCATGCTATCAGCTCTTTCCTGAATGTCATCAACAACGCCATTCTCCGGGCCAACCTCCAGAAGGGAGAGAATCCGAGCCAGTATGGGATTACTGCTTTCAATCATCCCCTGAACCTCACCAAGCAGCAGCTCTCGGAGGTGGCTCTGTAAGTGTGTCTAAAAGGAGGGGCGTGGTGGTGTTAGGGCAGTGTGCACCAGAGGAAAGGACTGCAAAGCTGCTTGTAACAGCCAGAGATGATTACATTGTATAAGCCTGGGTTGATCCAGACTCTGGGCAGAAAATGAGCAGTTTACAGATTGCCTGTCAATCTTTCTTGACGTGAAGAAGGAAGACCAGATCTGTGAAAACCATCACCTTTGATGAACTCACATAAAGTGAATTAAAATTGTTAGTAAAACCCTAACATAATTAGCTCACCATTAATATTTCAGTTGCTTGAAAATTGGGTTTTTTAATTTAGTGAGACATGCATTTACCAGTTTCTTTCCTGAAATACGTATATGTGCATAAATTTTAAGGTCAATAGAGTCTTTGGATGAAAGAATATGGATTTAAATTTGGTGTCTAAACTTCCTAGGTATGTAATATGAAATGTGGTAATCTGTGCAAATTTATACAGCCAGCACCCAACACAGAGTTGGTAATCAGCATGGTAGAGCCCCTCACATAAGTGGGAAATGCCACATTGCTGTTGAACTACTTTAGAATAATAATGTTGACCATCAGGATCTTTACAAGACTCTATATAGTGGGCTTTTTATATTTATTAGACTGTTAAGCAGATAGAGATAGATAGGTAGGTAGGTAGGTAGGTAGGTAGGTAGGTAGATAGATAGATAGATATAGATAGATTACTTTTTGTATGTGTTAGCCTGATATATGGATCCCTTTGTTTTCAACTTATTTATAGCCATATGATTAACTTCAACGACTAGCTTCCAAATAAGATTTTTTCCTAGCACTCAGAAGGATCGAGGCCAGCCTGGTCTACAAATCGAGTTCAGGAGAGCCAAGGCTGTGTTATACAGAGAAACTCTGTCTCAAAAAACCCAAACAAACAAAAACCCCAAGGATTTCTTCCTCATTTGAAAGAGTTCTCAAGCTACATTAACTTCTTTTTATATGGAAGTTTATATCTCATTACTCTAAGATCAGAAAACCCATATTTTTTAAATGATTTATTTGGTTTATTTTATATGCATTAGTGTGAAGGAGTCAGAGCACTTGGAATCAGCATTAACAGACAGTTGTGAACTGCCATATGGGTGTTGGGAATTGAACCCGGGTCCTTTGGAACAGCAGACAGTGCTCTTAACCACTGAGCCATCTTTCCAGCCCAGAAAACCCATATTTTGAGGGTACACACATTTTAACATTATAGAAACCAGTTTTACCATCTGAGTTGTTGTGTCTTAAAATGTTACTTGAAAATAATTAGGTGGAACCTTAAGATAAAATGTGTGGTGAACGTTTGTCCTGGCTGACTTTGGTTGTGCTTATGTCTGGCCAGTTGTTTACCGAGTCTCCAGCTGCATCAAAGGTTCCCCTGATCTTTACTGCCTCTTCCCTTCTAGGATGACCACATCTGTCGACGTCCTTGTGTCTATCTGTGTCATCTTTGCGATGTCCTTTGTCCCAGCCAGCTTTGTTGTGTTCCTGATCCAGGAGCGGGTGAGCAAAGCCAAACACCTTCAGTTCATCAGCGGTGTGAAGCCCGTCATCTACTGGCTCTCCAATTTTGTCTGGGATATGGTGAGGACATAGGACTTTCTATCTCTGTATGAATCTCAGTGGGAACTGCGGGCTCATGGGGATAAAGGAAAAGCAGCCTGACATTAACCGCAGAAAGTGCCCCATTTAGTCTAAAACTACAAAATAGGAAAAGGGAGAGGCAGCTAAATGCATCCATGACACCAAACATAGTGGTAGCTTTAAAACTAATTGTACATCATGGGACCATCTGAGCACTGTGACTACAGGTATTACCAGCTATCATCTATACTCCACATCACAGTTCACTACCAAAGTAGGTCAGGAGAGGAACTCAAGCAGGGCTGCAACCTTCAGGCAGCAGTTACGGCAGAGGCCGTGGAGAAACGCTGCTCACTGGCGTGCTCCTCAAGGCTTGCTCGGACTGCTTTCTTATAGTGCCCAAGACTGCCACCTTAGGGAAGGTACCACCAAAATTGGCCTGGGCTCTTCCTCATCAATCACTAAATAAGAAAATGTCTAACAGCCAGATCTTATAAAGCATTTTCTCATTTTAAGTTTCCTCCTCTCTGATAACTCTAGCTTGTGTCAAGTTGATAAAAGTCTAGCCAGCATACTCTTTAAAAATGAGAATAGAATAGAAAGCCCTTTATTAAAAACCCAAGCCAGAACTTCTAACTTAACTGATGGGTTTTAACTTAGAGTCAGGGTGTTTTTTGCCTTCTAGGAAAGCCACTTGTCACTGAAAACTCAATAAGTTGTGTCAGCATCTTGTCTGTTCGTTGCAGTTTATCCATTTTTGTATCAACTATACTATATTGGTTTTGTTTGGATCAATATGAAAGACTTCCATAGAACCCTGAACTTCCAATTATTGGCAAATCAGTTTGAACTATTCCCTTATGGCCTTCATTAATTCTAAACTACCCTAAACAAATTTAATTCTTTGCCCAATAAACGGTTTCTCAGACTTTTAAAGGCAACTCTCATTAAACAAACTTTTCTCTCAGACGAGATATATGAGAGCACACAGGATCTCTAAGATACTGTAGAGACATGAGTGATGATGATGGAGATAATGAAATTGCATACACTAATTACACCAAGCCTGAAGACCTGTCACTCTTCTGATCTGATTGCCCCATTTATCAGTACTCCTTTTGAAAGCAAAGCTCAGAGTTAACCTTGTGTTCCAGCCATGATCTGTATGGTTGCGGGTCTAGAAAAAGCTAATCTTTATCTCATTCTTTTTACTGCAGCTCAAGGTATGGCATTTAGAAGTAATACTCACTTATTTCAACTTGGTGATGAAATAAAACCTATTTCGTGTGAATTACTATTAACTAGGGCTTTGTTTTTTTCTATGGTAATGCACAGAATCAACTTTTTTGAACCTAGATATTTTTTTTTTAACTGGTATTAAACTGCATCATTTGCTTTTTTTTTTTTTTAATCTTGATCTAGCAACTCATTCATTTAAAATACAGTTGAGTGCTCATTACAAGTCTGATGGTTTCTGGCTGTGCCTGGCAGAGGTCATTCAGAGATGAAAGAGCAATCCTTGACCTCAGGGACATCACTAGTACTCCCATGTATTTTCTGTCCCTCCCTCTTTAAGAGCCTGAGATCAGCCCCAAGCATGTCTTTATTTGAGGAGTTGATAAACATTTAAATAGGATGGGACTGAGGCAGTCTGCAGCTGCCATTCTTTTCCTATCTGCCAACCCACTATCACCTCCATGTGCTTCTCTCTCTCTCTCTCTCTCTCTCTCTCTGTACCAGCTATGAATTTTCATAATTGTTCCTGGGTCAAGTCTTTATTTCTTCATTTTAATGCTTGAGGCACTGTCAGGACAGACTGTAAAATTATTCTCGGTGTGATGAAACAATTTTGACATTCATGTTATGAGTGCTTATCTCACAAATAGATTACATGTGAGATTGAACTCGGGCAGACCATAATATAGCATTAATGATGGAACAGACACAATCATCTCTGGGTAGAATAATGGACGCTCATTTGCCTCCTGTGAAATTGAAATGACTCTGCCCGAGAATCCATCCTTCAGTAAGTTTACTGAGCGTGACACCTTGGCTTAGCTGTGGGAAAGACAGAAAGGGCATGCAGTTTATAAACTCAGCCAAGGGTAAAATGCTTGTCAAACTGTATTGTCCAGAATTTTGATTAATAGTTTATGTGGCTTCATTAATTCAGAGTTATTCTCCATCATATTTATCTGTCCTTTCTTGTCCGATGATGGGGAAGACTTGGTGTGTGTTGTATATTTGACTCAGGGGTCAACTTTATGTTCTTACTTTCTCTTTTAGTGCAATTATGTGGTTCCTGCTACACTGGTCATTATCATCTTCATCTGCTTCCAGCAGAAGTCCTACGTGTCCTCCACCAACCTGCCTGTCCTAGCCCTTTTGCTTTTACTGTATGGGTAAGACAGCTCTGGGTGGGACTCTCTCCCAGTGGGCAAGGCATATGGTACCCGATGCTAGAGGGAAGGCGGAAAACTCCAATGGATGCTTCTATTTGTGCCTCCCCAGGTGGTCCATCACACCGCTCATGTACCCAGCCTCCTTTGTGTTCAAGATCCCCAGCACCGCCTATGTGGTCCTCACCAGTGTAAACCTCTTCATCGGCATCAATGGCAGCGTGGCCACTTTTGTACTGGAGCTCTTTACCAACAATGTGAGTGCTGCGGGCAGAGCATGTCCAGCTGGCTTGCACTCCAGGCGCCAGAGGACAGTGGTTAACCCCAGTCTCATGCCGCTTGTCTGTGACATCGACGCCACTGACCGCTTTGTGCTTTCACAGAATCTGCCTTTTCTAGTTCATATAACTTCCTGTCCTGCTATCCCTTGTATTTCTCTGGTCAGGTGTTAACTGTTTCCTTTGATTTTTTTTTTTCCCCCATACTACTTTCTCCTTCAGTGTTGCTTTGGCAAAGACTGTATTCTCTTCTGGCTTTGTTTTTCTATTTAGACACCATTTCTGGAGGATGCCATTCAGTCTTCAGGTTCTCACCACCATGGCAGCATTTTTATCTCTCAGATCTATGCCTTGATTGTTCATTGGAACTCTAGTTCTCACTGTCTGGTAGATGACTCCATTTAAATTATATATATATATATTTATATATATATATATATATATATATATATACACACACACACACTAGACACATAGTAGACACACTGTGAAAGTCTTTCCCATTGGACTTAGTATTTCTCTTGTCATCCCTGTTTACTGTTTACTGAATGGCATCTCCGCAGTTGCTCATGATGCCTCTCTTGGACCCATCCTAGGTGCTTAGCTGTTTATTCGTTGCATTATTCATCAGAATTCTCTCAGTTTCAAGTCCTATAAACAAGACTCTCTATTGCTCTCGCTCAGCACACAGTGCTTTTTTTAGGTGCACAACCCTTGCTGGCCATACACTACCGTATCCCCGCCCAGTGCTTGGTGATTTCAGCTGAATTTTCCCGTAAACCACCGTATCCTGTAGGCCTGCCTTGAAATGTCCTTCTATCGCAGCGCTTGGGAGTGCCTACCATATCCTTTAGGATTTAACTCTAATGTGAAGCTTTGCTCATTTGCCCAATGTGGTATATGCTTTCTTTTCTCTGGACTGTCAGAGGCTCAGTTCTCCCTTCAGGGTAATGCACATTCGATCATGTCATCATTTCCCTTTCACAAGTTTCTTTTCTCTGAGTGAAACAGAGTATTAACATTTGCATCCTCTGTGCAGGGGCCCAACACATCCAGCAAACAGCAGCTTACTAAATTGCTGGATTTTTTTTTTTTCTATTTTCACTCTATGGGTATGCCATGTGTGTGTAGTAGAGCCCATAGAGGCCAGACAAAGCAGTTGGATCCTCTGGAGCTATACTTAGGGCCAGTTGTGAACCATCCTGTGCGTGCTGGGAACCAAACCTTGGTCCTCTGAAAGCATTGAGCCATCTCTCCCACTCCAGTGTCTTGGTATTTAACCAGCCTTTACTTATGGGGTCATAATATGTTTTGATGTAATTGGGAAGATGATTTTGAAATTCCAATAAAATCCTGAAACTCAAATATTGACATAGACGTGAGTGAGTTGCTTTTAAAATGCTAAGATAATGATTTGTTGTGGAAAAGTACCCATGTTCAGAGGTTTACTTTCACATACCCAGCATCACTCCAGATTTTCTCAAGAAAATCCTGCTGCTTTTTATTGGTATCTGAATTCAAAGGTACAAGGAATCAGATGCTTTTCTTTACATCCGTGTTTCAGACTTTGATAAGATTTTAGCTTAGATTTTGATATATATTTCTCTTGTTTTCTCATCTTTAGAAACTGAATAACATCAATGACATCCTGAAGTCTGTGTTCCTCATCTTCCCACATTTTTGCCTGGGGCGAGGGCTCATTGACATGGTGAAAAACCAGGCGATGGCTGATGCCTTGGAGAGGTTTGGTGAGTGAGGCAGTAGCTTCAGGAAAATCTTAACGGCGATAGTAGTTTTCATGGGCCTCAACACTCTGGTGGCAGCTTTAGGAAGAGGGCAGGACTGGGTGTCCCCAACACACCTCAAAGGTCAATACCAACATAACCGGTTTGTTGTGAGTCTCATTATATAGACATTTATCTGTGCCTCTAATAGCACTGAGGTAAATGGGGAAAAATTTTTGGAAGCAGGAAATGCTGTCATTTCTTTGAAACTAATACCTAATGCCACTGGTTGAGTTTCTCAAATCACTGGATAAATCAAGCCACAGCTTTGACATTTAGAGATTCAAAAGGAAAAATGTACCCTTGGATTCTACTAACAAAACCATGGGCCTGCAGGGATGTTAATGTATTGTATGTTATGTAGTCTGTAAAGAGATAATATTATATTGAAACTTTTTTGTGACTATTACTCATTTGCTGGGCAGTTTGTTTAGATGGGCCATGCTACTTAATAAACATACAAGAGGGACTTTTTCAGTTTAGTGATACAAAGGAGACATATGAAGAATTAAGGGATATTTTTTGAAAACCAGCTAATTTAAGTCACTAGTTACATTAAATGCTGTGGAAATGGACATCTTTTAAATGCATTTTCTAATACTTGTTACGTTTAAAACTAAAAAAAAAAAAATCTGACGCCAAGAATTAGCCAAGATTGTTGGCCATGTGAGAGATCATTGGGGTGGGGATGGCATATCTCATTAAAAAGGAAACTTCAGCAATCCTAATGAAGTTACAGATCCAATGCAAATTGGCTTTGAAATTCTGACTTGATACCAGGTTGTATTACAGTTCTCCAGATGAAGTCTCAAAAGTAAACACTCTTGTAACTGCTTTTTCTTCTTGTCATGGGTGGTAGCCTTTGGTGTTTCTAGAAAAGTTATGTGAAAGTGACTCCAAAGCTGAAGAAAGACTGACTTCCTTCCTTGTCCTTTCTTTCTTACTTTTTTCTTCCTTTTTTTAATAAAGGGGAGTCCTTTCATTTTTTTCAAGTGTTAAAACAAACAAACAAACAAAAAACCAAATTCATGCTTAAGCTAGCCTTGAAGGTTAAGTATGATAATAATCTCTAGTAATTTTAAACAACAAAAGCCACCCACAACCCAAGCGCCCTCTCTGTGCATAGCACAAGTCTAGGTGCACTCAAAGGGAATCTTGCCTGCAGAAACAAGAAGCAGGGCCACAATTCTGGTGCCCCCTCCCTGACCAAATGTCTGCATGTGTCTCACAGGAGAGAATCGCTTTGTGTCTCCACTGTCTTGGGACTTGGTGGGACGAAACCTTTTTGCCATGGCTGTGGAAGGAGTAGTGTTCTTTCTCATTACTGTTCTGATCCAGTACAGATTTTTCATCAGGCCCAGGTGAGTGTTTTTCTCCCAACTCTTGTAGAAACTGGATGGGGACAGAGAGACACGTGAGTCCTGGGAGACTGCACTGAGTTGAACTCATTCAGCTAAGCGGGCTTTCCTGCTGGGAGTATCCTCAGCTCCCAGCCCTGCCCACCCTAGAAACGGTAGCAAGGGGGCTTGATAAGATTGCTTTGGATACTTGAATTTTGCCTTGGAAAGTAGCTGAAAAGTTTGATTTTTCTGAAAAATGTTTCCCCTAAGACCTGTAAAAGCGAAGCTCCCTCCTTTGAATGACGAGGATGAGGATGTGAGGCGGGAGAGACAGAGAATTCTGGACGGTGGAGGGCAGAATGACATCCTGGAGATCAAGGAGCTGACGAAGGTGAGAACGTGAGCATGGACGTCAGTAACTTGTCTTTAATGTGCTTCTTTTTGTTTGCGTTTTGCTGGCTTGTTTAAAACAACAGCAACAACAGTGACAAAACAAAACCCAGTTCTTCCCCAAATGTGCATCTACACCAGGCTTTGTTGCTTTTATTTAAACTACACCATGGAGACTTCTTAATAATAATAATACTTCAGTAATACAGTTCTCACTTTTGGATTTATTTATTTTGCATATTTACATTTATGTTAGTTATTAAAACATACTAACATTGTGTGTCTAGCCATGGTGTAGAGAGTAAATAGTTGATTTTGAGTTTCATGGCTCAAAAAACAACTCCACCTCCATTGCTCTGAAAGACAGTCTGCTTCATCTTTTTCCAAATACCATAACCCTCAAATTTTACCTTACGGTATTTGAAACATTATAGTATAGATTTCTACCTTATATAATTTAATTCTAAAATATTTCATTGCCTTTTTTTTCTTAAGTCTCGCATTACAAATAAAACAAGAAACTCAATTTTGAGTTTCAGAGTCAGCTAAAAGCCACTTCTCACAGAGACACAAGATGGCCCTTGCCACATCCAGTGTGTGCTGTAGCAATTTGATGATTTCTGTTTTATTCTGCATGTGGCTTATAGTCCCCTTCTGCACGGTTGCCCACGGGAGCCCCGAGTCACTGAAATGAATGATTTATGCGTTTCCTTGGTTGCAGATCTACAGAAGGAAGCGGAAGCCAGCCGTTGACAGGATTTGCGTTGGCATTCCTCCTGGAGAGGTAAATATGCTGTGTCTGTGTTGTGTTTTGTCTCTATTAATTCAGACTGTATCTACCAAATCAAACAACAATGTCTGTAACTATGGAAAATGGCTTTGCAAGGCTTCTTTATTTGTGTCTGTGAGAGACAATCGTTCATGTAAGAAATGAGAAGCTGTATGTCAAAACAGAACAGTCTTGCACACTCTCAGGCGGTGTAGGAAGGCATACCCATCTAGGCCATGCTTTGGGGAATCCATTCAGAGGATGGGATTCAGATAGGGCAAAAACCATATTTTTTATTTTCACATGTTTTGACTTCTTCTTTGTTTGTAGGTATAGTTCTGGGGTAGGTGTTAGGTGGTGAGTTTTGACCAGTTGTCTTTCTTTATTGTTCTTCACAGATCAACCTTGGTCTCAACTGATGACTCTGTATAAATATACTCATACACAACATGGCTCATACATAAACACAGATACTCTCTCTTAAACACACACACACACACACACACACACACACACACACACACACACACA
>NW_026589732.1:9245162-9271142 GCF_907164565.1 Psammomys obesus | reverse complement strand
CACACACACACACACACACACACACACACACA
The DNA here is from genome assembly GCF_907164565.1 of Psammomys obesus. NCBI lineage: Eukaryota > Metazoa > Chordata > Mammalia > Rodentia > Muridae > Psammomys > Psammomys obesus. The sequence goes on along the minus strand of NW_026589732.1, from coordinate 9,271,110 downwards.
CACACACACACACACTATCTGAATATTGAGCTTCTCATTGATACTTAAGAATGATGCTTTGGGATCAGTGGCAAATCAAATCAAGGCCCAGGAGGCTGTTGTATCAGGCCATTCAGACTGAGATTTAGGAGTTTCTTTAAGCAGTTCACCTAGTTTTGCTTTTCAGTGCTTTGGACTCCTGGGAGTTAATGGAGCTGGGAAGTCAACAACTTTCAAGATGCTGACTGGAGATACCACTGTGACCAGAGGGGATGCTCTCCTTAACAAAAACAGGTGAGAAAAGCAGCAGCCTGTATGTGCTGCCGAGATTTTCTTTCTTCAGCTTTAATAACTATGCAGTTATTTTTTTTACTACCCATCCTACTATTATAGTTCGTAAAAACATTGAAATCACTTAGGTCAAAAGCTCTTAAAAATCACCTCTAATTTCACTCCCTAGAAATAAACACTGTTTTTACATTTTCTTTCCATTTCACTCTACCCTAAAACTTTACTTAGGTATAATTTACATACATATAATTTACTTGTTCTGAGAAGACAGATCTGTGATTTTTAGTAAACTCATTGGGATTATGCAGTCGTGACTGAGTTCAGTCCCGACCCGTCAGCTCAGGTCTCTTTTGATGCAGGTAAATGTGTCATAACAGAACAACGCTCTATATAGATGTTGAATTTTTGCTATTAATAGGTTTATAATGAAGCTTTCCCAGTGGGTTACATATTCTAAAATCCAGAAACTCCACTAAGTAAATATCTTTATTTGATCAGTTACTTTAAATGTTGGGCATTAATTAGTTTCTGTTATTCAGTGTGTAAATATTTCCTTGCAGATAATTTGTTGTTTCTTCAGAAAATCCTCTCCATGGTAAAAGGGCATATACCTGTCTAGTTGCCCTCTCTACAGCGTGTACCAATTGATAAAGCTACCATTAAGCCGATTTCTAATCGTATGGATAAAGTTATATATCAGAGACCTGTTAGTGGTATTTTCCTTGAGTACTCTAAAGATGTGGGGCTTCTCCTGTTTTTTTTTTTTTTTTACGTGAATAAATATATAAGATGCACTTTTGAACTTTTCTGATCATGACCTATAGAAAATGTATTTTACATTTCAGTGTAGTACATATGTACAGACACATAGGTACACCCACAAACAGCCAATGAATTAAAGTGGCACCTACTGTTACTGCTTGTAATCTATCCTAATAGTTCATATTCTGGTCTGTGTTATGCCATTTAAAAAGTGCTGGCTGTGACCTACTAAATTGATTTCACAACCCAGTAATGGGAGATTGCTCAGATTTCTGAAACACTGGATCAAGGTAGAGTCAATACTATTGTAGAGTCAGAAGTGTAATGAGCTCATCCATCTCCTCCTATCTCTTACTGGTTTATTTTTCAGTAGCAATCTAAAAGAGCCTTGAAAGAATAGGAATTGTGGGAATAGTGAAGACTCCCCAGTCTTGTTCTACTACCAAGTTCCTATGCTATGCAGAGCGACAATAAGTGGTGCATCCTAAGGTTTATCTCAGCTACTGATCATACAACTGAATTGGGCAGTGTAGCTGTAGCAGGCACAGTGTCCATTGGTACCTTGGTTTTAAGCCTTAAGGAGTACTAAATAAGCAGAGAGGACTATACCTGTTTGTCAAGTTCATGGCTGTCTGGAGGTGGCTTAAAGGCAACCATTAGTCTGGGATATGAATGCCACAATTTTCAGATAATATGAAGTGTTATCTTGATGGATTTCATGAAACCTGGAGGTTGCCCCCACAGGTACAAGTAAAAGTATCTGTATGTATGTTTTTCCTATTACCATGTTACAGGGTCTATAATTATATAAACTAATAGAGGAATAAATGGGAGTCTGCATTGTATATTTAGTGCAACCAGAATGTTTAGAACATGAATTATGGCTGAATCAATAAATGGGGTGCAGAAGGCAGCGAGATCTCATGCCCAGTGTTTCTGGGCCTTATGTGGTACTGTGTGGTTGTGAAGAAGACTAGAGTATAGGAGTACTTGGTACATATGAGCAGCTCACACAGTCAGATTAGGGATGAAGACTTATTGTTAAATTTCCAGATTGGCGTGACAAGGCTGTTGGGCAAAGACTGTGCTGTAGTTGCGTAGACTCAATTTGAAACTGGACCAAGCCTGAAGGGTGAAGTGCTTGTGAGCCAGCAAGATCTAGGCAGGGAGGAGACAGGACCCTTCCTGCTAGAAAGGGTTGACATCCTATGACAGAAAGGCTGTTGTTCCTCCAAGCAGAAGCAGGTGTCTGTTTGTCCAAGCATATGTATATGTCTGTCTGTCTGTCTGTCTATCTATGAATGTAAAAGCTAGACTGTCTCATCATAATATCTCTGAACAATTAAACCTGACTCGTTCTGTCTTCCTTTACAGCATCTTATCAAATATCCATGAAGTACATCAGAACATGGGCTACTGCCCTCAGTTCGATGCCATCACAGAACTGCTGACTGGGAGAGAACACGTGGAGTTTTTCGCCCTCTTGAGGGGAGTCCCAGAAAAAGAAGTTGGCAAGGTAGTGTGGAAACCAGAAGGCCAGACAACTCTTTTGACAACCTTGTGTCACATACCTTCTTCACATGTGCCAGCAACCTGAGACTGTTTTTCTTTGCTCACGCTGCAGTCTCTACTGCTGTCACAGTGGTTACAGGGGAGGGTAGGCATGCATAGGCTAGGGGCAGGAAGGGAGTGTAGGCCCCACCACAGGAGTTCTTTCTCCCTCCTGTGGGTCCTCAGGGAGCTGAGACATGAGTCCTACTCAGTGAGAGACCTTTCCTACATTATGTGTTAGAAAGCATGGTGACAGTACTGCATCAGACAAAAGATCCAAGTGCTTTTTATCTCTCTAGGTTGGTGAATGGGCAATCCGCAAACTGGGCCTTGTAAAGTATGGAGAAAAATATGCCAGTAACTATAGTGGAGGCAACAAACGAAAGCTTTCCACAGCCATGGCTCTGATTGGTGGGCCTCCGGTGGTGTTTCTGGTGAGTGTGACATTGTTGAGTATGAGTGGAGGGTGGAAGCTATTCTTCTGTCTTGAAGAGACAACATGGTTTATCTGAAGTCACATGCGGGCCATTGTACACCGGGCATGGTGGCAGCAAGTCAGTCTGGAGCAGGCTTGGAGAGCAGGGGGAAGCTTCTTCTACCGAGCACACTGGATGGCTCCCAAGTAGACAAGCTCCAGACTGTCTCCTTGCTTTGGATAATCCCTGCAAGTATGGCTGAAGCTGAAAGTGTAATTTGATCTCTCTCGGGAACACTCTTCATATGTATATGTTCATGTACCAAAGTTAGTCAGTGTGGACACTGCTTCAGAATGGCCACAGTAGCCGCTGCATCACAGTTCTTTACAGACAGATAGAGACCAGCTCAGATCGGGCAGTTTTCATTTTGGAGAGAGCCCTGGGGGTGTGGGAAGAAGCCTTGACTGGAGGTTTTAATGTCATCTTGACCACGTGGCTATGAAAATGTAGCAGAACAAGGAGAAAAAATATGATGATTATTGCTTCTATCTAAATTGTACTCTAACTTCGAAAATTATTTTGGACAAAAGTGTGTTGTTGTTTTCTGTTTTTGTTTTGTTGTTGTTACGGTTTTTTTGCGATAGGGTTTCACTGTATCGCCCTGGGTACCTGGAACTCATTATGTAGACTAGGTTGACTTTGAACTCAGATATCCACATGGCTCTACTCACGTACGACCCCTTGCTGGGAAACTTAGCATGATCTTTAGCATTAAATTAAAAAAATTGTCTTTGATATTTTTTTTCCATCAAATAATTAAATTCATTTTATTCTGATTATAGGATGAACCAACCACAGGCATGGACCCCAAAGCCCGGAGATTCCTGTGGAATTGTGCCCTAAGCATTGTCAAGGAGGGGAGATCTGTAGTCCTTACATCTCATAGGTGTGTACTATAGTCTTGGCGTCTACAGTGTGTGATTACATTTGGTCATATTATAAAAATTAGAAAATAGAGGCAAAGACTGAAACAGTTACCACCTGGAATTATTCTACTTATCAACACCTGTTATTATCATTTGTCTGCATATGCTCCAGAGTTTTCTTCTGCAAAGCTATACTTACTTAAGTATTTTAAAAACAAAAATGTAATTATAATTTGTGTATTGAAAACATTATTTCAGGTCACAAAATTGAAGTGTGCCATTATTTCTTGTAGCTATATTGTATTTCATGAAGATCTGCTTTACTTTATGTAACCATTCTTTGTGCAAACATTTGGATTATTTCTTTGTATTCACAACTGTAAGACACATGATAGAGAAGAACATCATTTCTGTATCACGGCCAGGGATGATGTAGGATGATGAGGATTTCTTTCTTTGAAGTGCCAGGTGTCATGGGTGATGTTCCAGTGCTTATAGGAGCATCTCTCTGAAAGGAAACCCTTGTTCTGTTTTCCCACAGTATGGAAGAATGTGAAGCTCTTTGTACAAGAATGGCCATTATGGTCAATGGGAGGTTCAGGTGCCTTGGCAGTGTTCAACATCTGAAAAACAGGTAACAGAGATAATTTCGTTGGAATAGCATGTAATGAAATGATTGGTGTTTATTCTTTGTTGAGTATATGTGTGGTCGCTTAAAATAAAAACAGAGGAGTATGTTGGAAAGAGCATGGGCTTTGAAGTCTAAATGGGAAGTATTCCAGTTCTGACCTTGCCAAGTACTGGTTGTGTGATTTGTAAGAAAGCTACTTAACGACTCTTCAGAGTCACTTTCCTGAGACTATTCTGAATTTTGTTATAAAAATGAAATTGAATAATTCACATGTGATATTATGATGAGGACACACTGTGCAGTTAACACGAAAGGGGTTCACATCCTTGCCCTGCTGTAACTTGGGGCATGGGCGCGTGACTAAATTCCTTGGGCTTCTGTTTGTCTGTGTGTCAGACTTCATAGGTTCACATTGAGGATTTAATGGAATCGTGTATTCAAGGCTTTGAGTGTGACATCACACATGACTCAGGATTTCGTAGATAAAACTAAAACTGGTTCCTTCTCAGAAACTGAATTGTGGGTCTTCCAGAGACTTCCCTATTTCTTGGCACAAGTTGGGTTTTCAGGGTTAAGTAGCCTCTTGAGTAGTTTTCTAGGAATGCTCATTTAAATGTTCTTTTTTTTTTTTTTTTTTTTTTCTTGCTTTCAGGTTTGGAGATGGTTATACGATAGTTGTACGAATAGCAGGATCCAGCCCTGACCTGAAGCCTGTCCAGGAGTTCTTTGGACTTGCCTTTCCAGGAAGTGTCCTAAAAGAGAAACATCGAAACATGCTCCAGTACCAGCTTCCATCTTCCTTGTCATCCCTGGCCAAGATATTCAGCATCCTCTCCCAGAGCAAAAAACGACTCCATATAGAAGATTACTCCGTCTCTCAGACAACACTTGACCAAGTAAGCTCTCAGTTAAAAGTGCATTTAGCCGCAGGGTTAAGATTCCTGGTCCTCTCTCACCACCATGAGCCTGAGAGAAGTTCAGCCTGTCTGTGCTTTGATTCTTTCTCTGTCATTCCTACCTATACTATATAAATCTCTATGAGCACATGTAAAAGGATGATGCTTTCTACCATATACAATTACTGTGACTGCTGATACAACAGTCACAGTAACTGCTTTTTATTGTCTATCAACCATGAGCCAGGCATTTTACCCTGGTGCCTTATCTTTTCTAATAACAAAATATACCAAACCAAGCTTGGCAGTTAATAGGTATTCAGTAAATTTTTTTCTTTTCCTTTTAATCAAGCCTAGATATGGCAAAGTGAATGATTGATAAGTAGATGATTGAGTAGCTAGTAATGTGGGGGTAATATAGAAAATAATTTTCAAGTGCTTTTGATGTTTTTTTCAAGTATTCTCCCTTTCATAGAGGGTGTTCTAGTTCAACTACTCACTCAGTTTTGTGTTCTCCTATCCAACCTAATTTTAACACAAGGAAAAATGCAACCATAAATAAAAATGCAACTACAATAACAAAAGAACAAGTCCACAGGCATTCATGTGTGTCTTTCTTTTGACAGGTTTTTGTGAACTTTGCCAAGGACCAAAGTGATGATGACCACTTAAAGGACCTGTCATTACACAAAAACCAGACAGTCGTCGATATGGCCGTTCTCACATCCTTTTTGCAAGATGAGAAAGTGAAAGAAAGTTACGTATGAAGAGTACTATTTACACAGGGTGATTGAAAGGAAGGGAGAGCTACATCTTCCTTTGCACTTTGTCAAGTGTTTCAGAAGAAAGAGGCGTCCCTCGTTCCTGTGGAGAGAAACAAACTGGATACTGTACTGACACTATTCAATGCAATGCAATTCAATGCAATGAGAACACAATTCCATTACAGGGGCAGTGCCTTTGTAGCCTGTGTCTTGTATGGCTCTCTAGTGAAAATGACTTGAAGTTAGTTCATTACCTTCTACAGATGTGAAACTCTGGTATGGAACCCAGCAGACTGTGGGTTTGGATTCATACTTTTTGTTCCTGTGTATTCTCACTGGGATTGCAACAACAATCCATCAAGTAGTCATGGCCAGTGATAGTCAAAGTCAAAGGCATGCACATCCTCATCCATTAAGCCATGCTGAACCACAAAACTTATTTCCTGGTGACACATCCATTGCTGGCAATGAATGTGCCAGAATTATTAGTGCCAAGTTGCTCAGAAAGGCTGAAGCACTGAGGTGTGTCACAAACACTTTTGTGAAAGCTGCCCTGCTGTCTGTGGACATCATTAAATATCAGGTGACAAATTGGTGCCAAGTGTGACTAAAGCCCCACTTTGGTCCTCCCTTTGATGAGCTGCTGTTGTGGCTGTCTTGTTCAAAATGTGGATCTCTCTCTAAACACGGGAACTTGGTTTTGGTGTTCAGTGTTGCCCATGCTTGGAGTCATGCTCACCAGGTCATCTTTCAGAGACTTTTTCAGACACATTTGATCCTAATAAGAAACTGAGCAGCAAAACTGCTGGGGCTGCAAGCTGCTGAGTACGGGGTGTGACATGAAAGAGCTGGTGCATTTCCACGTGGGAGGTCTGGGTCTCTTTGTCCTGGCTCTCAGTACACTGCATCCCAAGATCCTTTATTATTTGACATAAATGTAGTATTGTTTCTAACTGTTTGAATTAACCTGGAAAATGGAGAGGTGGAATTTTATTTTGACTTTGCATTATTAGTATTATTTGGAATTTTAACTTATCAATGGCTTCTGGAACCTTAGAACCATCTGTGTGCATGGAAGAATGTGGCCACACAGCCTCATGCCTTATTTCTTGGTAAATTTGCAGGTGGCATGTCTGAGTAGTGCTAGTGACAGGAAACAGTGTGGCAGTCAACATCTCATGCCATATTTTAAGGTCCTGTAGAAAAGTTTTCAGGTTTTAGGTTGAGTGTTTTTAGACTGTGATCCCTGTGCAGACATGTGGATAGAATGAGGGGGAGCTAGCAGATTCTCTGTACCATGTGTTGAGCTGACCAATTTACAAATATAGATGGTTTTGTTAAATCCACTGAAAGAATATGGCCACACCCTTGCCCACTTGATAGCATCAATACAAAAGCCAAGAAGGGTAACCAAACAATGGACTCTTTCAAGGAGAAAACCGCCAGCTTGAGATTTCTTGGATACAATTTGTGCTTGTAACCTTCTGCACCTTCAGAATAATTGGTTTTTCAGGATTAGACACCCACTTACACCTCTGACAGTCTCAAATATTTCTTCTCTTCAGTCATTCAGCAATCATGAAACAAAAAAACAAACTATTCCACATGGAATATTTTTCAGACTTTTCTAACCCAGGTTTATTTTTTCCATCTGCAAGCAGTATAAAAAAAATGTTATTTTATCAATGCTCAACGATGTCTCTCCTTCATATAAACAAACTTTGCTGTATGGCAAAGTTCAAGTGACCTTTTGCCATCACTAGTTTCTTCAACTTAGTCAAAATGTAGATAATAAATTGGAAGTGTAAGATTTCGGATCTATTTCAAATTAAATTTATATAATGTTATGTAACTCACTGCTTGGAAAGAAAAGTTACTATTTTGATACTAATGTCAACAGAGGTTTCTAAAATGGCATGAAAGTATGTTTCCAATAGTTACTGGGATTCCACTGTTTTTTTATGTATCAAAGATAAAAAATTCAAAGAAAAAATATTTTTTAAAATCAAACGTTTGTTGGCTTTCTCAGTCCACTGTCATCGTATTCTAACTTTTCATTACACTACAGCCCTGAGCAAATCCTTGTTTCAATTACTCTGATTTTGATGCCACACTAAAGACAAACAACAACTAAAGATTAATGCACTGGGAACCATTTTGAAAAAAATTAAATTCAATGTAGATTTAAAATCTGTTCTGAAGTTAGAGGCAATCTGTAGGTATTGTTTGTACAGTACCTTTTACACTATCCCAATAGCAATCTTCCATTTTTCTGTGTGAACAATCACTTTAGAGATTTCAGAAATCAATCCTATCTTTAAGTAAGATTTTCTTATAGTCCCTATGGAGATGTACTATGTGAGTTTAGAAATTCTCAAGAACAAACTTCTGATTTACTTTTTTTTTTCTTTAATCTTGGAATACTTACTAACTGTGAATATGGAAAGTCAAAAGAAAGAGAGCCTTCTTTACATACATACCCAGCACAATTCATTATGACAGAAACAAACCTCAGCTACTGTATTTTGATACCTGTACTGAAAGCATATGCCTCGTGACCACTCAAATGTTGTACATCATTTGCTCTCTGTGTAGCAGTCACTGACTTACAGGGATTGTCTGTTGTCTTCTCATGGTTGTATATATCAGGTAAAATTGTTCCAAAGAGCCATGTGTTATATAATGGGGAATCACTTTGATACTTAAATACTAATTTGTACTCTTGTTAATATTTACTGGTAATGGTGTAATGCCACAGTAATACTGTTTCAAAACTGTTGCATCCCTTTTTATAGAACATTTATATTTCCATGGACTCGATATGTCCTTTTCCCAATTACCCTAGGATGAAGCTGGTTTTGTGCTTTTTCTTTATCATTGGCCCTCATTCCAAGCACTTTATGCTGTCTGTAATGGATCTATTTTTGCACTGGAATATCTGAGATTTGCAAAACTAGACAAGAGTTTCAGAGCAGATTTCTAAGTTAAATCATTTTCATTAAAAGGGAAAAAAACTGAAAAAAAATTTGTATTGCCAATAACTTTATATGAAGAGTTTTAAAATCCTGTTTCTATGTTATGAGTCACAAAATAAAGCTGTGACAGTTCTGCTGGTCTATACAAATTTACTTTTGTGCATTTGCAGCACCACCTGCTGTTAAAAGTGTTATGAGAGAATGCTGTTTGAATCACTAGGAAAAGTTAACATGCTCTGGAGAATACTCAAGATACTACTTCAAAATAAAAGAAAGAATGTATACTTTCAGATTCAGTTGAGGCTGACTAACTGCTATAAATAAGAGGTCAGAGGAGTTCTAGATGGACTAAAGATTACTGATAAGCTAAAGAGAAAACTGCTGTATTAGGCATTCAATATTTACTAATAATTATCTTTTTTAGTAATGCCCCATGTTGGGTGCCATTTGTTGTATTATGCATTAATATTTACTGTTGTTATATCTTTTAGTAACACTGCTGTTAATCCTAAACAGCTGTATAACCAAATCACCACACAGAGACTATGATTTATTTAGTTTACCTAGAACACAGTGCTGGACAATAGTTACTCCATCCTAAACCTCCAAGCCCTCATAGTTTCCTAACATTTAGATTCACCTCTTATACTTGATTTTTGTGAAATCTTAGGTCCAGTTCATTCACCATGTCATTCCAAGACCTTTTCTCCAGACTCTCTCTCCTAGCCTCTCTCTTCTCTGTCCTCCCACTTCCTTCCTGTCCTCTGGCTCCTCCCCACTCCCTCCTACTCCTTCCTCTCCATTGCTCAACATTGTGGCTGGTTGTTTTATTTAGGCATGTTTACACAAAGTTGAGACAGGTGATGCTTAGAATAATTATCACAATGGAATATACGGATTGAAACCAGAGAGTAGGGGAGAGAAATCAGCATTTGAATGAACAAGGGTAAGGTGTATACATTCCAAAAGAACATTATACCAAGAGAAAACACTCTAGGTAGGCTTCCATAACGAAAACAGAACCAGCTTTGTGGAGGCTACAGAAAGGTAGGCTTTGATGCTTATTCAACCAAAACTATAAGGACATACTATTATCTGTACTGAAAAGTGCTAGGGGCAACGCAAAGGTCCCCATGGCCAAAGAGTAGAAATTTGGAAAAAGAAATTATATGGGAGCACTGGGGTTGGTTTCCACAACATCCCTGCTTCCAGATTTTGGTGCTAAGTAGTGTACTCACAAACAGTGCTTTGTTGAGATACTGGATGTGTTGTTTATTTTATTTTTATTTTTTCATGGCTCATTAAGAGTCAATCTCAGAAAAACAGATACATATTTAACCTGGCAACTTGAACCCCAGTTGGTCCTGGTTCTACAGTCATCTCAAAAATGGCTGGGACAATATGAAGGGAGTGGTCTTTATTCAGGGTACAGGTCAGAACTTAGTATGCAGGTTCATGGCTTTTGAGTAGGCCTAGAAGCCTGCCCAGTATCTTATACACAGCTATATCTTCTCATATAGTTCTCATTCATGAAATAACAAAACTGTGCCTCTGAAAGTTCATAATTGAGTGTTTAAAAAAAAAAAGTAGTATGACAGGCCAGTTAACAGTTAAACTACATGAAAATACAAGTTACCCACAAATCTTGACTAAACATTCATAGAAAACCCCCTCTAAAGTTCTGGATTAAAAGCCCACTCTGGACCATAGAGATAGTGCTATGGCATGTATTAAGTTTGGAAAAACATGAGAGAAAATTAACAATTATTTTCAACTTGTCGAATACTGGTAACCTACTGCATGAGGTAAGTCAAGACATTTTACATGTTGAATAAATAATATCACAGAGGAATTTGCTCTAAGATACAGAGCTAATGAAACAACAAATGGTTCTCCCTTTGAAGCTAGGTATCAGTTAAACTTGTCCTTGGTAAATCCGCTAAGCATTGTTATTTATTAATTTAGCAAATATTTACTGAGCTTTCTATGCCTGCCATTCATCCGGGTTCTGGGGATACAGTGTCAATGGATATCAAATTTTATTCTCTAATGATGCACCAGTGAAGGGCAAATGACGGTGGACAAACATACCTGACAGTGCAAGTGCTTCGGAGAATAAGAAACATGGGTTAACAGTGAGGAGTCAGAAACAGGCTGTCTGAGGAGACATTTAAGTTCAGATCTGAACAAAATGGACAACAGTGGCAAGTGAGTGTGTGCAAATGCATCTGAAACATGTAACAGAAAAAGCACAATTGGGAAAAATCTTGGCTGCTAAGGAGGAAGAAGAATCCAATGTCTCTTGTGGGGGCTGGGACATGAGGGATGGAATCAGGGCCTTGCAACCCCATTGTCTTTTATTGTTAGGATAATGAGGAGCCAGGTGTGTGAGCTTGGCTGGGAAGAAAGGGCAGTAGAGGAGGACCAGAGGACAGTGACCAGGATAGGATAGTTGTAGCGGCACATAGGGAGGAAGGGGAACTCTTAATTCAGAGCCCGTTAACACTTGCTCAAAGGCTGTAGATAGGGCTTGAGGGAAAGAACAATAAAAAATGGCTTCTGGTTTCCGCTTATGTTAAAACATGCAGTTGGTATTCAATGATAGAAAATAAAAATGGTCTCCATTATTTCTTGAGCTCAGGGGCAATGATAGAAAATAAATAGTGTTCACACTAAGTACATCACACACACAGTTTTTGTTTATTTCTTTCTAATCACAAGACTGGATGAGCTTACCTAAAGAGAATGAAAGTTTGAGCCTGAGATTTAGCCAAGAAAAGTGGGAGGGGATGGCCAGCAAGACAAAGAAGAGGAACAAGCACATCAGGAGTGTGTTGTACACTAGAATTTAAGAGGATGGTATGTTCCTGGAAGGCAGAAGAATACTCATGTCAGAAACTGCAGCAATGAGCAAGGTTTGCACTTCATAACATGATGGCCCTGGGGAACATGTAAGTCAGTGGACTGATGGGGAGAGTGAGAGGTAAGGAGGCAGAACAATGAATATCCATGAATCTACAGGGAAGCACATGTAGAGCTACGCTACATTACAACGCTTTCCTTTGGATTCCTCTTGCCTGTAGACCATAGCTGGCATCCGTCTTTTCCTGTCTGAGTGTTTTTAATCTTTAGCCGCGTATACTGTCAGGAGCCTTTCTCCACCAAAGTCCCTTACGTCACTTGTCTCACTTCTTCCCTTTCCTAGGGTCTTGGACCAATTAGTTGAAACTGAAGAAATCAAACCCTGTTCTCCCAGAGGAACATGTTTCTTTTACAATGATGAATAGGGAGAGGTCATTCTAAGTAACAGAGTTTATTAAGAAAGTGTAATGAGTCTTAGGCTTATTTCAACATGATGCAAATTTGTACTCCTTTAACAACTGAAAGTACTCCAAGTTCAGGTTCCACAGTAGTCACGTGGCTACGCTTTGCTCAGTAGATTAGGAGTTGGTGCTGGGAATCAGTCCAGGGTATGAATATGCAAGTACCATTTTCTTTTTTTTTTTTTTCTTTATTTTTCCATTTTCTTATCCTTTGGAGTTATTTAGTAGAGGAGGAATTAGACTCACTGGGTCCTACCTGTTTCTCTTCCTATAAATACAATTGCTATATTTTTGTAGTCTAGAAAGGCATCTCCGAACCGACAATAGTGTCTTCTGTCTTTCTTGATTATAGTGAGAATTCCTACTGTGTCTTTCATGGATACTTTCCAAAGAAGGTGGTGGGAAACCTCCAATGATTCATTGATAATAGTGGATAAGATGAAGTATGGAGGAATGATGCACTATTTTTTTTTAATGCAAAAACTCTTTATTCATCTGTTTTCTGTTGTCAGAACAAAATACCTGAGTCTGGAGGTCTGGAATGTGCATGGGGGAGGGAGATAGACAGAGACACAGAGACAGACAGGAGACATTTAGCTCACAACTTTGTAATTCTGAAGACTGAAAATCCAAGAGCAGGTGGTCTCATTTAAGCCTCATGGAAAAAGGCATCATGGTGATAGCACATGTAAAAATGGAGGGAAAGAAATGCAAAGAGATCCAAAGTTCATATCAAAGTTACAAACAGCCCACTATTATCATTTGAATGTAGTGAATGTTTCCCATGTTCCCCACATGCTTATGTGTTTGAACATGGTCCCCAGCTCATGGTACTGTTCCAGGTAATATTAAACCTTCTAGGATTACAGTGAGGATCCACTTTCTGTCCAGGTCTGTGTTTCATGTTCTACCCAGATATGAGGAGCTCTAGCCATGTATTCCCACCTCCGTGAATTGTTATGCCTTCCTTACCATGATGGATGGTACAATTTAAAGCCATGAACTAAAATAAACCTTTCCTTCTTTGTTTCTGTCAGGTATCTGGACATAGCAATTAACAAAGTAACCAATAGAACTCCACTTCAAGAGAACCAGCTTGGGACCCAGGAATATTGTGGTAGTTTGAATAAGAATGGCACATCTTTAATCCCATCACTCAGGGAGAAAGAGGCAGACAGATCTCTATGAGCTTGAGGCCAGCCTGTTCTACAAATCAAGTCCAGGACATTCAAGACTATACAGAGAAATCCTGTCTCAAAATCAATCAATCAATCAATCAATCAATCAATCAATCAATCAAAAAAAAAAACCCAAATCAAAAAGCAAACAAAAAGGAAGGGCTCACATAGGCCCATAGATTTGAAAGCTTGGTCACCAGGGAGTGGCACTATTTGAAAGGATTAGAAGGTATGGCCTTGTTGGAGGAAGTGTGTCACGAGGGGTGGGCTTTGACATTTCAAGGGCCCATTCCAAGCTCTCTCTTGCTTCTGCCGGTAGATCTGGACATAGAATTCAGCTACTTCTCCAGCTCCTTGCCTGGCTGTATGCAGCCATGTTCCCCACCATGATGACAATGGACTAAACCTCTGTAAGCAAACCTACTTAATTAACTGCTTTCCTTTAGGTAATCATGGTGTCTCTTCACAGCAATAGAACACTGACTAAGACATTTTATAACGTTTCCACCTCTAAACATCATTACATTAGAAATTAGGGTTTCAGTATGTGAATTTGAAGGGGATAAAAATTTATTCCATAGCAAACAGGGAATTCAATTTTAAATAGGACTGTCAGGGAGGGCTGCATAGGCCTCTGGATAAAGATCCAAAGAAGGTATGGAAATGATCCATGAAGATTCATGTGCAAGAGAGATTTTAGGCAGGGGGAATAAACAAGATAAATAGGGAACAGGCAAGATAAAGCTTATTGAGTCAGGAAAAAAAAAAGCTGCTAAGTCACCTGGAACTGAGAGAGTGGAATGACACCAAGAAAGGCAACAGGGCTTGTAGGCCACACTGAAGGGCTTGGACACTGACTCTAAGTGAAACAGTGTTAAGTCTAAAATCACCACACAGGCATATGCAATTGGCAAGAGTGTTTTACTTCTCAAAAATCTGTGTGCATGGGTCAAACCATTTTACAAAACAGTGACCCTAGACAAACGCATGAAAGCCTTTTTATTCTAGCAAGGGTTAGGTAATCTAAAACTTTGTTGGTGGATGCCAGAGAAGTTACAAGGGTCAGTTGCTAATTGGCTTGCATCTAGGTGGTCGTTGGGCTACGTTCCTGTGACATGAATGTTTACCTACAGGATGAGATGTGGCTACCCACCACAGATGCCCCATCCTGAGACAATATATTTTCCCATTCTTGTGGTTATCTCTAGGCTGTTCCTTGGGTAGGGGATGTTATGGTCTTGTTCCTGTAACTGGTGACCTATGGCCTGGTTCCCAGGACTGATGACTTGACTTTTAAAGTCAGACCTGGTCCTAAAATGGAGACAAATTGGAGTTTATGTGATCCTCTTAACAGGAGGCTACTGGAGGCATGAGGGAGCAGAGTAGTAATGCGGCTTATGGTTTATAGTCTTTTGGTTGTTCTGTTGAAGATAGACTAGGATGATAGTAGACCAGGAAAGAGCTTTTGCCTCAAGTCCTGATAATGATGGGCTCAAACCAGATTGAATGGTGGCGCAGGGATGTGAAGCAATCAAATTCTGGACTTCGGAGATTTGCTGATAGATATGTAATGGGGTAATGTCCTGAGCATATGGACAGGATGGGAAGTATCATTTACTGAGATATTACTGTGGGTAAAGGTTAAGAGCTCAGCTTTCAACAGGCGTGATGTGAAGTTTCTAACATGCAGGCAGAGGTGTTAAGACTGACAAATAAGGCTGAATTCCACAGAATGCATATACATTGTATGAACTGTCTGAATATAGGTGGCGTTTGGAGACATATGATAATCCAGGAAGTTGAGTTCAGGACAGAAAAGATGTCTAAGGAATCAGCTCTGAAATATGACATTACTGGAGATCAAGGAGACAAGGTAGAGACTTAAAGGCATTAATGAGTCTTCATTAAGACTAAGCAGCTAGTGTTTATGGGAATGAAGAAAATATTTCTAGAACAATGAAGAGGTGAACTGCTAGGAGATCTACTAAAATGAGGACTGGAAAGTGAGTTTGATGAAAGTGTGTTAGTGAAATTTTTAAGAGAGACTCAATTAGAGGCTGGAAATATGACACTACTTTTGTGTTACTATAGTAAAAGGCAAGGCGGGCTGTTTCTGTCTCTTTTTCTTTTTTTAAAGACATGGTGTAGCCTTGGCTGTCCTGGACTTACTTTGTAGACTAGGCTGGCCTTGAACTCACAGAGATCCACCTGTCTCTGCCTCCCCAAGTGCCACCACGCCCAGCTTTGTTTCAGTTTCTTAAAGATAGGATAAGTAATCACATATTTGTATGCTAAGAAGGAGTAAGTTGAAAAAGCAGCTTCAGGAGACAGAAAGCGCTGTGGCTACTAAGTGTACTGTGGCTACTAAGTGTACAAGTGCACAAGCAGGTTTCCCCGAGGACAGAGCCTGCCTGCAGACAGTGATGGGGAGTGTGAGGGTGTAGTCTCTTCTGAGTACTTTTGTTTCCAATGAAGAAGGAAGTTCAACAACAGAGAAAGATGAGGAGCTGGAACTGGGAACTGAAGGGTCCAAAAATGACATACACGACTCAGACTCTGAGAACATGCAAAGACAAGAGCAGATTTTATTAAGCGACATGTTCCAGCATGCAGGAGTCAACCATTCTAGAAAATGGCGATCCCAGACAAAGGTGTGCAGGCCTTTTAAAGGGAGTTGGGAATTTCCAGGAGTGATGAGCTAATCCTATTCTGATGGCAAATGGAGCAGCAGGATTGTGGAAGAGAGAGGTGGACTTGCGGCGGCTCGTGCACCAGCGTGTGAACATAGCTGTGGTGGATCAGGAACATGTCTTGCTGAGGAGGATGGACAGAGCTTGCGCAGACTCAGCCCCATAACGTGCTATCCAATAGCAAGGCTGCCCTGGCTCTGAGCCAGGACAGCATATTCTAGATGGAGAACAGCTAGTTTTCTGGATTGGCCTATCTGAAAGATCTCCACGGTGGGTACTGCTGCTGGAGGCCATGTGGTGTCCATATCCATGGCTGATGCTGCCACTGGGGCCATGCTGCCATTCACTGTCCATGTTACCTCCGGAGGCCATGCTGGTGTCTGTGGTCTGTGACAACTTCCCCCTTCCTCCAACCCCCCAAACAAACAGAACAGACAAGAAGCCATGAAGAGTGTCCTTAAAAATTGTGGCATGGATGATGAAGTATAGCTCCTCACAGTTCATGGTGTGGGGGAGGGGATAGAGGTGAGGAAGACTCAGTTATCTTTAAGGGGCTGGCCACTTTGAGTCTGACCAAGCTCCAGTGACTATACGGACAACACAGATTGGACTTGGTGTATTTTTTGTCATTTTTCTTTTTCTCCTTTTTCTGCAGAGTGTACAAGCATAGGAGGGTGGACTTGGGAGGACTGGGAAGTGAGTGTGATAAAGTTGCATTGTGCAAAATTCCCAAATAGTCAATAAAAATATCATGTTAAAAATGTTTTATAATATACTTTAAATTTTAATCAAATTAAAAAGTTTGTTTATTTGACAACTACAACATTCATTGTATACATTCTCCATATAGGATATTGTGTTACTTAAGGAAAATTTCACACAAGCACATATTGTACATTGAGTTATGTTCTCCTCCTCTTTTTGCCTTTTCCCCTTCTCTGCTCCCATCAGTCCCCTCTGTTACCACACAATTTTGTTCTTATTTTCATTTCATACACACATACATGATATTACATATACAGAAAATCTAGGAACCACATATGAGAAAGAACATGGTATTTGTCTTTCTGAGACTTACAGTTATCTGAGACTGGCTTAATTTTATCTCTTGTCAGTTTGTGTGTCTGTGAGGCAGACATCAAGCTCCAGCTATTTCACATAAATGCTCCAATGCTTTGAACCCTGTCTGAAGAGTGTTGCGATGACTGTGGAAGCTGTAGAACCTGCCTTCGCGAGCACCATCTCATTCTGCAGACACTGAGATGGCAGTGTTAAAGAAGGCGCCTCAGACAGGCCATGTGCTGTGTTCTGCGGTCTAACAACACTTACTAGGAAGCTGCCACATTATTATGGTGTCATTAGCCTGTGCAACACAGGAAGAGCTCTAGAGAAGAGGATGTAATTATCCAAGACACACTTGAAAAATCAGAATGGATGTGCAGGCTTTTAATAGGTCAATGATTTTCATAATTATAAAGACCTTGTTGAAATAAATAACTGTCTTGTAATCTTTGTGACTGATTCAAGGTAAAGTTAAAAATAGCAAAAAGCAATTAAAAAAGAGCACGCTAAAATGGTATTATACAGCAATAAGTCTCAAGAATATATTATTTTTCAACTTTGATTTTAATTAATGTGAAACCATAATTAAAACAAAGGATATATTACATTTTTCTTTAAAGTATAAAGACAAATACCAGATTTAATATTTGTATCAATTGCATTTGATACCACAAAGTAAACATTACTGGGTAAAAAATATTTTTAAGTTTCAGAAAAAATGAATATAATAAAACAGACATAAAAATAATGATATTGCATTAATCAAATAATTTTAAAATATTTCCAGGCAAAAATTTCAAAATAATTTTTTGAATACAAGATAGCAATTAATTATAAAAATCACAGAAGATATTGTGAAACAATGAATTACCATGGTCATGGGGTAATGGCAACTCTTTCTGATGTCCAGTAGATATGAAATGGCATGGGGAAAATGAGCAGAAGTATTTCCTGAACTACTGTTAGTACATAACACAGGCAGCCTTAAAAATGGAGAGGGCACAATGGACTAACTCACCATCTCCTTCAGACAACAAAAAGGACGATTCTCTGGGGAGAATGGAGGAACACGCCTCACATCTGGGACCAGATGCTCATGTTCAATCCTAGGCAGGAAACTACTTCAGTGGTGAAAATGACGCTGGAATCAGGAACATGTTCTGCTGAGACTCTAGGTAGCTGACACTTTCCCGAACTGGAAAGACATTTTGTAAGACAATGGAGCTATCAGAAGAATCAAATTTGTTCTAAAATAATTCATGCCTAATGAAACAGCTCACCAGCAGCCACGACCCTGGGATCCTCATGAGACAGATGTCTCCCAGCTGCGCGACTGTCTGCACTCTCATTCCACCACAGAACGTGAACTGCGGAAGTAAATCATGAGTTAGCTGCATTTTTCTATAACAGGTATTTCTTCTTTTATTTTTGATACTATAATTGCATATATATATATATATATAATTGCATATAATTATATATATATATAATATATTTTCCCCCTTCCCTTTCTTTCCTTCAAGTCCACCCTGCTCTCTTTCAAATTCATGTCCTCTTTTTTATTGTTATCTACATATATGGACACATACATGTGTATGTGTATTCTATTCTAGATATAACGTTATAGCAGGTGTTTTTAGAATGTGTGTGTACCGGGTGTGGAGTCGAGGGTCTTTTGAATGAATGGGAATGAATACTGGGTAAGTACTATACCTCTGCTCTATATCCCTGACCGTGATCATGGATGTGTATCATGGATGTGTATGTCTGTACCTGTGTGGGTGTGCAAGTCTATGTGTGCATGTGGAAGTCAGAGGTCAGAGTCGGGTGTCCCCTGCAATACAGGGTCTCTCACTGAACTTGGAACTTTACAATCTGGCTAGACCAGCTGGCCAGCCTCCTCTTTCCATCTCCCCAGGCCTGAGATTATAGATGCTGCCACTGAAGCCAGCTTTGATATGGGTGCTAGGAATCAAACTCAGGTCCTCATGCTGGTACAGCCTGTCTATCCGTGAGAGAGCACTATGCCATGGACACACACAGCTAACAACTCTTTGGTCTTTGCATTCCTTTCTCATTCATACAGCACTGTTAACTCCAACAATGAGATATAGGTAAATTTTTTTGTTTGGGATTTGTCCATAATTTTTGCATTTATAAAAGTGTAAATATTTTCATCCAGAAACAATCTTTTTACTCCAATAATGTTATTTTGAAACAAACCATAACAAGACTTTTAGAAAAAAAAGATGAAAAGAATATTTTCTTAAAGACTTTTCCAGTTTCTAAACAACAGTTAACCTGTGAAATAGCTCCAAAAGGTATTAGCATTTGCAATAAAAAATAAGATACAAATCAGTGTTTTTAGACCTTACAATGAGGAAAAAAAAATGTCAAAATTAATTATCATAATAAAAAAAACCCCCAAGAAACATGATTACCAACATTCATCATAGCCTCACAAAAACAAACGGCTGTACCTCTGTTGAGGGTTCCGTATTCAGTGTGGAAAACACCAACCAGTGTAGAGTAGCCAAGATCAACGTGAGCATTCACTGCCCTTTTGAATGCCTTACCCCACAGAGCCGGGCCACCAGGCTTCATCTGAAAGGTGGCCAGTTCATAGACTCCTAGAATTGACAGAACGAGAATTATTTAACACATACTATTCAAGCAATTTGCTTTGTTTGACTCTAGGAGTGGGAGGCGACCCTGTCTGTGTATACAGACTTATGCAGATATATTTGTTAATTCTTTGCATTATCTTTCCTCGTTTTTATGTTTAGAAATTCTTGTCTATGTTTAAAGTTAACCTTAATAACTGAGAAGAAATAGAAGCTATACATAAACAATTAGATGAAATAGTTTTAATCTGGGAACTTTACTAATGCACCAGATATCGGATACTTTATCATGAAATAGGGGTTTAAGCTGTTTAAGTCTGTAAGAAAAGAAATAAGCATCTTTTGATCTATTTTTTCTCTGCTTTTCAATTTTGAGAGAGGAGATATTATTCTTTGTGTAATTTCCTCCTTTCAGAGTCTATTCCTAACAGGAATAGCAAGAAAAGAGATGGCCTGAAGTCATATCAAACTTTCTGAAAAGGAACCTAAGAAGGGGGGGGAGGGGGAGAGTGAGCTTAGTGTTCTTAAATATCCAAGTATTGTTTGGAAGGCTTTTTACCTCTAGTCAGAA
This sequence comes from Psammomys obesus, assembly GCF_907164565.1. Classification (NCBI taxonomy): domain Eukaryota; kingdom Metazoa; phylum Chordata; class Mammalia; order Rodentia; family Muridae; genus Psammomys; species Psammomys obesus. Next base: position 9,250,471 of record NW_026589732.1, on the reverse strand, counting down.
ATATAAATCAGAAGTGAGAAACTGGAGGATAAGTAAATCTGATAGAAAAAAATTACAAGGTCAGTGAAGAATTAGAAAAATATAGAGGAAAATAAGATTTAGGCACAGCAAGATTGTTCAGTGTGTAAAAATGCTGTTGCCAAGCTTGACAGAGCTCAATCCTTGGAACACCCACACAATATAAGGAAGGAACCAACTCCCCCAAGTTGTTCTCTGACCTTCATGTGTGCACTATGACATGCATATATACTACATAAATAAATTAATGTGTAAAGTGTTAACAAAATCAGGATTTGGCACTCCAAGAGATGGCAACTCTGCATGGACAGTGCTGAGAGCCAAGGGTGGGCCTATGCAGATTAATGCTGTATGCCTGTGGCTTGGGTCCCAGGCTAGAGGCGGCATGGCAAGGAAGAAAAGACAGACATGCAGACACAGGTGTCAGGTGGGGTTCTGTAACACTACCACCACCACCACCGGAAACCTCAGCTTGTTTATTGGTGCAGTCCAGGAGGCAGGGTCGGCCAGTCTTGTAGGTGAGCAGTCACAGGCTCTAAACATCCAGGAGGAGGAAGCTGCAGAGGCTAGCTGCACATGAGCCTGAAAATGGCTTTGCTAATTGTCCCATAGTTCTGAGGGCTTCCACGTCCTTTACAAGCTGTGCCCATGTTAAAATTCACATTCACACACGTCTCCACTCACTCACGCTTCCTCTGCTCCTTACAGGGAAAGGGCTCAATGAGACTTTTCACATTTCTTGTACTCTAAAATACATTTACAGAGTTAGGAAAAATAGGAAATAAAATAATAGTGAAAATGTTACACTTTTATAACCTGACCTTTGTTTAAAACTAGATTGAGAGAACAGCTTCTTGAAATAAACAAGAAGACATGTCATAAGGAATTATTTTTAAACTGAGAAAGAAGCAAGAGGAAGACAGAAAGCTTAGCTACAGTGTACACCTTGGCAGTGCTAGTTAATTCACTCCCTCCAGACAGTCCATTTTATAAGTAAAGATGTACTAAACCTAGAATACTGTAATCTGTGGGAAGCATCGTTGTAATTAAATGTTTCTGTTATTTAAAAAGGCATGTACACATCTCTAATTTCTGTTTGAGAGTCTGTGCAGAAGGGTGAGCTGGAGTTCAGCCTGGGTACACTGTGAGACCTTGTCTCAGCTCTAAAAATGAATCTGAAAACAGTTTGCATTACTTTAATATTATATTGACTTTTTCTAAATTGTAACTAAGCATCCTTTAATCTTTATCATTTAGTTTGGAAGGGCTGGAAAGACGGCTCAGTAGTCAAAAGCACTTGTTTCTCTAGCAGAGAACCTGCGTTCAAAATTCCCATTACCCAAATGGCAGTTCACAGCTGTCTGTAATTCCAGTTCTATGGGGATCTGATGCCCTCTTCTGGCCTCCACAGGTGCCACGCATGCCAATGGTATACAGAAAAACATATAGGCAAAACACCCACATGCCTTAAAAAAGAAAACAACAACCCATCCCAAAATCAATCAATCTCATATCAATCTCTCTCTAAAATACTTCATTAATTAATTCTTAGTTTTTAAGAATAAACTAAGAACAGTTTTTATCATGACAGTCACAGCACTATTCCTATATAAACAAATAATTCTAGTGACACTTTTCTTTTTAAATCACTTTATATCTGTACTGTTTCAGTCATGAAAGTTCACAGTGGCAAAGACTCACTCACCTTCCTTGGGAGGTGTTCCTAATTTGCACCATGGTACCAGGTAGGTTATCTCAATCACTTGTTTCTCAATGAAAGGCAAATTTGGGATAAGGAATTCTTTTTGCCATTCCTTATCATTGGCCAAAGCTTTGCGGACTGCAGTTCGATGAGCAAAATTATCTATGGTAGAAAAGGTGAAGAAACTTTATGTTATTTTATTTAAAATTATCTACTTTTCATATTTCGCCCAAATGAGCAAACATTTTAGTCACAGCACGTAAGAACACTGTGTTACATGTGGGAACATCCACATGGAAAATGTGGTATTTGCGCCCAGTCACTCAGCAGTGTTCAGGGTAAGAGAAACAGAAACAATCATCGTAACCACTTTGTGGGCTTCCTGGTTCTACCACCCAGCACGTACAGCTAAGCACTGTACACTTCTCAGTCTGTGATATGGGAAATAGGTACAACCTTCGGGTATGTGAGGATTAAATGAATCCATGAACAGGGCTTGGAACAGACTTCAGCAGAGTGCCGGGTCCATGTGGATTCCTCTTCAATTGAGGCTCCTACCTGACAGGGCAGGTTGAGAGGAAAATGCTTTGGTAGTGATGGGAAGCGGTCAAGTCAAGGTGTGCCTTGATCAGATTCCAACCTGTGAGCCCACTGTCCTTTCAGTGAACAAAAATGCTGTTTTTTACTGGGTCATGTGTTAACTTGTATACCACCTGAAGCATATATTAATTTTAATGAGCCTTGATCTCTTAAAACATGGAAGAGTCCCAAACAATGCTATGTTAGGTATAGAATGAACAATTTTCATAGTAAAGCATTTTTGAACATGAATCTGGACACTGACAGATAAACCAAAAATGAGACGATGAGTTCTTTGGGTATCAGGGTATGCCCTGATGTGAACTGTTAAGAGCAGACACAAGAGTAAGAAACTTCATAGGTTCTTGTACCGTGGTCTCCTTTCTGTGACTATGTTATCTCCAGAATGAGAAGAGGTTTCTTCAGTTCCTCTGCCTTTACATCCATTATAGAACAAGACAGTGAATACTTTGAAATTGTGAAGAATTAAATAAAAGTGACTGCTCAATGTAACAAAATCATTACATCTTAAGGTTGGATGCCCTCTCAAGGGCTCTAAACACGAAAATTGGTAAATTAATAATAACTAAGATGCCTATACCAAACTCTAGGTCTATTAATACGGTACTTTCATTTTCTATTCTGAACTTGGACTTTGGAAAGCACATATTTTAACTTTACAAAGGTGTTTGTTCCAACAAACGATTCTAAAACCTAGAATTAAAGTAAGTTCATCAACTTAAGAGTTTAATGAAACAAAGCGTTTCCATACAGGTTAACCTCAAGTCAAGTGGTAGATAGAAAAGTGCTGCTGAGTAATGGCTAAATTTACTTGGCTTTGTTACTGCATTGCTTTCGAAATGTTTTCTGTAACCTGTGTGTATGTACAGTAACAAAGACTGAAAAACCAAGCTTCACAGACCACCTAACAATGAGCATTTTGTATGAAGCAGAAGCTGTGTGATTCATACCATACTTCCAAATATGGAATACTTTGTTTGTTCTGCCTCCAAATTCTACACTCCAATATCCAATCATTTCAGAGTGAGCTGTCCGAAGGTGGACACTTTTTTTAAAATTTTCCAGGAACTCATTAGTCTTTGAGGGCTTGAGAAAATAGGTGCGGAATTCATAAAATGTTCCATCACTTTGCCTGGGGCCAGTAGCAAAAGGTGAACATACCTGAAAAAAGATAGGAGACATTTAAATATTTTGAAAAAAATAAGATTTATCATGATGTCAAAATCATATATTTGAGCCTGAAAACGAAGGATACAAAGAAGACTCATAATCTCTATTTCTCTTGTCAACTCTTTATAGACATTTTTATGAGATGACAATAAAGGTAACTGCTGTTACGTGTACTGAGTATAGAGTTACTCTTTCCTGGTTGGAGGCCTTCATGAAAAGTTGCTGATATTCAATCATAACATTGTAATCATGTTTCCCAGGGAACTATGATCAGGAGCTTTATAACTTTGGAGTTTTTTCTTATTTAGTCAACAGTACTACTCACTTAAAAGAAGCTTGCAAATTCTGTATATGTGTCTACTTGACAGACATGATGAAAATCTTTATTAGCAGAAGACTTTTTGGGTTCCTACAAAATGAGTATTATTATTTAGATCTAGATCTAAACTTTAATATTCAGTGGGGCTGGAGAGATGGCTCAGAGGTTAAGAACACTGGCTGTTCTACCAAAGGTCCTGAGTTCAATTCCCAGCAACTACATGGTGGCTCACAACCATTTATAATGAGATCTAGTGTTCTCTCCTGGTGCACAGGCACACATGCAGGCAGAACACTGTATACATAATAAGTAAATAATTTTAAAAAAGTACTCAGTGGTCAGAAAAGAGATGCTATGAATCATTCAAATTGCTTTGCAAAAGGACTGCAGAGATGGCTCAGAGGTTAAGAGCACTGGCTGTTCTTCCAAGGGTCCTGAGTTCAATTCCCAGAAACCATAAGGTGGTGAGATCTGGTGCCCTCATGTGACCTGCAGGTTTACATGCAGGTAAACACTATATAAATTCTAAATAAAGCTTTGCAGTCTACTGGATGGCTGTCTAAGAGTTGAAAAGGGAAAATTCAAGGAGACAGAAGTGCTTGGAAACATTAGTTTCTTGTTGGGGCCCAAAGGTCCTTGCACCCACGGAGCATTAGGGAACCAGGAATGTTAAATACACAGGGGCCTCTCCTCAATTAAAGAATTACCTGTTTCCCTGCCCATAAGGCTGGGAGTGGATATTGTTGACATCTGGTGACCTTTTCACTATCAGTGGTGACAGACCTCAACTAAATCCCCCACGTGATTATTCCAGACTTCCCCTCCTTAGACTATTATCTTCAGCTCCAGTAAAGCCATCCTTAGGTAAGATGTCAGAGGTGCTTTGTAGCCTGCTGACCTCTACACAGAGGTCAGAGACCATGCTAGATTCTAGGTTTTTAAACTAGTATGTGTGGTCACATGTACTAGAATGCCGTGTGTGTGTGTGTGTGTGTGTGTGTGTGTGTGTGATTTATGGCAAGATGCTTCTTAGCAGTTATTAGCTCACAACCTGAAGATTCTACTTTTTTATGTAGTCACTGTTAATATTTATTTAAAAATGACATGCACACAACCAATCTTAAATCCATTGAGGTTTATTGGATGGAGATGGAGAGAGGAGAGTGGGAGACATGATAGGAGGGGAGAGGGGGTGCCCTGACAGAGAAGGGAGAGAGCAGGAGAGAGGAAGAGAGCGCGAGAGCAAGAAAGCAAGAGCAAGGCAGGTTTACCCTTTTATGGAGCAACTGATCCATGCCTGGCAGGTGCTGTTGGGATCCATAAGTAGGCATCTCTACAGCCAGCCCCAAGGGACCTGACAAAGGGGTATCAGGCTTCTGTGAGGCCACCTACGGCCCACCTGAAACCACCTGTGCATGTTCTGGGTTACCTTATAAGAGAACTTGTTCCTTCACCTCCTTCTCTCTCTCTCTCTCTCTCTCTCTCTCTCTCTCTCTCTCT
>NW_026589732.1:9223384-9245062 GCF_907164565.1 Psammomys obesus | reverse complement strand
TCTCTCTCTCTCTCTCTCTCTCTCTCTCTCTCTCTCTCTCTCTCTCTCTCTCTCTCTCTCTCTCTCTCTCTCTCTCTCTCTCTCTCTCTCTCTCTCTCTCTCTCTCTCTCTCTCTCTCTCTCTCTCTCTCTCTCTCTCTCCCCCTCTCTCACCTCCTTCTCCTCTTCCTCTCCTCTCCTCTCTTTCCCCTCTCTCTCACCCTCTCTCCTACCCAGCCCAGAGACACTCTGTGATCCCCTCCCCTTCATAAACCCCCCCACATGGAATCAGTCACGTGGCATGATTTGTGAACCCACCATGTAACTTAATGCACACTCCTAACAAGTGCTAGGTGTGACTAGCTAGTAGGTGACACATGATGACATCATAGGTTGCTAGGCAACCAAGAAGCAGGCTGCCTAAATACTAACAGTCACATCTTAAGCTTTAAGTGCACCTAGAATTGGAATGATCGTTGCCTGGAAATCTGGAATGGGAATGATTGTTGCCTGGAAACTTTTCCTCAGATGGTACTGTCTATTAAATATAATGACAATGAACTGCCTTGGCATTAAACTCCCCAAAGGTCTGATCCAGGTTGACAAAGTCAATCTGACATTTTTATTCTCATTTCTTTGAAGGTGTCCTCAGGTATGCCCCACCCCCACCCCTTAGTTTCAAAAGATAGATGTAATACATTTAATGTACCCAGTTATATCAGGTTGATGGAAATATCCTTTAATAGCCATTATGTTGTGTATGAAAATCTTCATGTTGTGATTTAGTATATAAGAAGCACCTTGCCATAAATTACCCTGCATATGGTCTCTGTATCTCTCTCACACACAGAGATAAAAATACACACAAACACACAGACAACATTCTAGTTTATAGCACTATCCTATACAGGTTTAATTAGCATGGATCCATTTCCTGATACATGCTAATTAATTAAACCAGGAAAAAATATATAAAAACCACTTTGGTAAGTAGAGCTATGACCAAAGTAGGGCTTCCCTTGATCACCTATATGACTAATGAAAGCAATAGGCCTTAACTCTACTTTTGTTTATAGGACACAATAATTTATGATTTTTTTCCTGTATACAGGGTTAATATAATGACCAAAGGAGCTCATTTCATTCATGATTATTATGAGTTATGCTTCTAGTGTCCCAAATAACTGAGCTTGCCACAAAAACAAAACAAAAAAAAAAAACCAAAAACCAAAACACTGCAGGTGCTCCTGTGTGTGGTAGGAATGCTTTTTGTGTTTATAACCACTCTCTAAATAACTCTGCCTCATACTTGTAGTTTAAAATATATAATAAAAGCTGAAGAGTTGGCTCAGTGGCTAAGAGCATTTGCTGTTCTTGCAGAGGACCCAGGTTCCACTTCCATCTCCCACATGGTGGCTCTCAATGGCCTGTAACTCTCGTCCCAGGGGATCCATTGTCCTCTCACCTCTTCAAGCACTGGACATGCACATCATGTACAAACACATACAAATACATCTAAACTCTTTAAAAGACATAAGATCATAAATATAGGTACTTTTTTTTTTTAATGAAACTTCTTTTAGAGTGATTCAAGGAATCTGTATTTATAGTGAGAGGACTCCCCATCCCCCAAGTCACCACTCCCAGGAACTAGGCCATAGGTCATCAATTCTGGGAACAAGACAATAAAATTCCCTACCCAAGGAATAGCCTGAAGGTAACCTCAGGAACGGAAAGGTATCTTATCTCAGAGTGGGGCATCTGTGCTGGGCAGCCCACCATCTGGTAGTAGAACATTCCTGAGGTTTATGCACAGCTCACTCAAGGTTAGTTATGTTAGCTAGCCAATCACTTTGTAACAAGCTTGCCCTTGCTGAATGCCACCCAATCGTGTAACTGCTAAGCTGGAATTTCCCAAACCCTGCGCTATAACCCTAAATAAAAACTCCTCTCTTGAGCTCAGGGCTCTACAGTCTGAGAACCAGAACCACTCTCAGTGATGGTGTGGGCCCCGGGCTTGAGTTTGTAATAAAGACCCTATTGCATTTGCATCGGAATCAGTTCCTTGATGGTCTTTGAGTCTTGGGCATAACAGAACAGAAAATTACTGAGAAAAGATACTTTTACTATAATCTTTCACACAAAGTACACATTAAAGAAATCTGTATTAAAAAGGTGTTAAGGAATGAGGTCATTTCCTGTTGCGGGGCTGGATAGAACTGTGCCAGGGACATCTGTCTGATGCTCCTTTATTCCAAATTAGTTTATTCTCAACCATCCTAGGAAGAGAGCGAGGACAGAGGCTGTATGGATAACAATGCTCTTTATTAGTGTTCACCACAAAGTCTGTCTCTAGACCAGCTTAATGCTCTTCCTAAACACAGAAATTCAAGAACTTCTGCTTGAACAAATCCCGCCCACCTCCCAGAGGAAAGCGCGCTCCCCCCACAGGCCCCGCCCACTTCCCCACAGCCCCACTGTGCGCACGCACGCCCCACGCCCCGCCCACCTCCCCGAGCAAAGCTCGCTCCCTCTACAGACCGCGCCCACCTTGCTGAACCCCGTTAGTGCACAACCTGGACCCAGCGTCCACCTGCCGAGTCCGACTCCCGCGCGTTCCCGCGGCCCCTACCTGAGGCGCCAGAGCCCGCGGGGCCAGCGCCCTCCTCAGGCCGCTGCGGAGGGCGAGCATGGCGGAGCCCGGAGCGCGCAGGGAGGCCGCCGACGGTTGCTGGGACTCGCGCTCTCCCGCTTCCTGGTGCGCGCGCCCGCTCCGATAGGGCCACGCTGGAGTGGGGCGGGGCTCGGCGGCGCGGCCCCGCCCCTCCCCGAAGGCGCCCGAGGCAGCCGGGGTTCTGCGCTAGGGACTTTGTGCTACAAGGTTCTGGCAGTTGGGGTGGTTGTGAGGAGCTCAACGCTGAGTTCGGTGCGATTCCACACCCTGGGCCATCACCTCATGCCCCGTGGAGCGCTAACACTCCAAACTGTAGGGCGTGCTTTAAAATCTCGGGGTGGGGGGACCTTGTGGCGACCCTCAGCGAGCCTTGACCTTTGTCAGAGAGTGCTCTGCGTCCCCGTGGCCTGGGAGCCTCCGAATAAAGATGCTTTAATTTTCCTGGAAGCCCAGAACGGTGGGCCCGCGGGCCTGAAGTCACAGAAAGAGACTGAAGTTAGATATACGTGATGTGAAAGCTGACCTCTGACGGCTTCTGAATTTTGCCCCTCAGAAAAACTTCATTTACCATTTATATTTTTCTAGTGCATGTTTATGTTCTTTGTTAAGCCTATTCTAGGTTCCATGATTTTTCTGACTGTATTCACTTGGGAGACTAAGATGTACAAACTGCTCATTCTTAAATACACTGCCTTCATCGGATCTACTGTTAACATTAAGTAGCTAGTTAATCACAATATCTTAAATAATTTCCCTGATGAAAATAGCCTCTTGGCCACCTTACTAATGTACACTAAGCTACATTATTTACAGGTCATCAGGGATTAAAAACCTTTTTAATGCAATAAACTGTGAGTTTAATAAACAATTAAACTCACAATAAATCTTGTGAGGCTTTAAACCCTTAAAGGCTTTATGCTTAGCAAATACATACATTACATTGAACAAGCCATCAAAATACAGATTTATTGAAAAACAGACATACGTAGGCATTAAATGGCAATCTAAGGTGTGTATAAGACAGAGTCTAAGAAATGATGAGCAAAAAGGAATTTTGACATTTGCATCAACTATAAATAGGATATGAAATCGATGACTTTTATTGACTAAATCATCACAAGTCCTGATAATGTGCTTTCTTCCCTCCTTTTGTAACCGAAGGAGGTGCAGTTGGCTACAATTTAGATACAGTTTTTACCATCCAAGTTACTGGAAGCTCTGAGTATAGTCAACAGAGCTTTGGACTATGCACATACCTAAAAGAAATCTGGGGCAAATGGCTAACTGACATGTCTATTGACCTATCAAAGCAGACACTGGCCTGGCTCTTTAGCACTTCTCATCCCAACCCTCTAAACCTCTCCAGCCCCTGACCTTCCCTTCCCTTCCCTTCCCGCAACTTCCCTTTTCTAGATAACCTCAGACATTTTGGCTAGATTCTCTCTTGGTTCTACTCTTGGTCCTCCGCTTCCCTCTTTGTTCATTTGCCCTCTCTCCTTTTCCCTCTTTCTTCTCTTCCTCTCTCTTCCTGTCTTTCCCTTCTCATGGCTCGGTCTATTTTGCTGTGTTCAGTCTGGACCCTTCCAGATGCCTCTGGCTCTTCTCTCCCTCATGTCTATAATAAAAGCCTTCTCCTCAACAATATCCACGAGTAGTCTTGTCCTCATTTTCATTCCATAGAGTACACACCTACTGAGTTGCTGACTCTGCTGACTTCTAAGTTATGTGAATATTAATCTTAACTAAATGCTATCAAAAATTTTATAAATTTATACTTTTCATGGCCTTGTGTAAGGCTTTTATGATCATGCTATTTTTCTTTTGTGAAAATACATTTTACACCTAAAACAACACATAGATATCAGTTGCAGATGGCTGACCTGATGCTGGCAAATAGAACAATGTCCTTGGAGGCATTCCTGCTTGTTTTTGTCCAAAGGTTAGACTTGTGCAACTGAGTGGAAGCGGGTGAGGTGTGAGGGGACTCTCGGCAGCCCAAGAACAGCCAGCACGGCTCTGGCAGGCCTTGACCTTCTCCCCCTTTCCCTCTACCTTACTAAAACCCGTTAGATTACATTCCTAAAGCTAATTCCCTAATTTGGCCACTTCTTCCTCTGGAGGCTAATCCCTAATTCCTAAAGTTCATTCCCTAATTTGGCCACTTCTTCCTCTTGAGGCTTATTACCATGGTCCAGCTAACAAAGTATTGAAGTCCAGCAATCAAAAGTCCCTTTTGGCTCACCTAACTAATATACCCTATTAAAATTAAACACCTCATCCTAACACAGGGTTCTACATTTTACCTTTATAAACTGGCATTTTTCCTATGGGCCATGTCTGTTTCCTCTCTACGCAGAGGTAGTCCTTTGTCCCCTGTAGAGGAAGTTTAAATCAGAACATGGATGCTCTGGCAAGAGATCACATCCAAAGAACTTCTAAATTTGTGGTCTAGCTGGAATACAAACATACCTTTAATCCAGGAAACAAGCAGAGGCAAGCAGATCTGAGCTCAAGGCCAGCCTGGTATATAGAGCAAGTTTCAGGTAAAGAAAAGCTTGGGTCCAGGCCCAGTGGTACACACCTTTAATACCAAACAGTGAAGGTAAAAATAGCATATAGAAGGAAGCACCCATGTTTGAAAGTGAGGCCAAATTGAGTGTCAGAAAAAAAAAAATTGACAGAATAGGATACACCCAGCTCTCAAGAGAAAAGAGAAGAAAGGGAAGCTAGTTAAGGGGCAATGCAGAGACTGCTGAGAAGAGGGGGAGGGGACATGGGACTGGACATGGGGAGAGAGGTAGAGAGTGGTAGAGAGTAGGTAGTTTTACCAGGACAGTAATAGAGACAAGATGCAAAGAGAGAACTCAGGTGATGACTGAATGAGCCAGAAAATGAGAAGGAGCCAGGAGATTATAGCAAATTGCTGGAGATAGTTTGAGGCCAAGTGGAGCAATTCAGAGGCTGAGAGAAAAGTCAGATTGGATAAGTCATCTGGGAGAGGAGTTTGAACTGGCCAGCCCAGAGCTCTAAAGAACAAGAAAGGTTGAGCTTATTCATCAGTGAATCTCAGCAGCTGAAAATATCTCGAGGCCTAGGTTAGATTGTAGATATGCTGGAAGCTTTCAGGGCTAGACCTATGCCAACTGACAGATGCAATCATCCTTTGAGACAATACTAAAAACAGATGACTAAAGGTTCCTTTTACAGCCCTCTGAGACAAATGCCACGCCCCACCTCCCTTGTTCCTGTCCCCCTTCCTCATCTTCTATTTCCTGTCTTTGTCTCTTATTCTCTGCCCTTTGTCTCTTTGGGCACAAATCTCCTTTGGGCTTAGAAGTCGGTCTTGGAGTGTCAGTTGCCAGTCCTGGTACCTTTAAGGTGGATCTTCTTCTAGCCTAGCTGGTAAGAGGACAGGTACCTGGAGAACTCTGTATGCTTACCTTCTGGATCCATATTCCTTAGAGAAGTTTCTCTTTTCAGAACTATATTCTAAGGCCACTAGATGGTGACATAGATTAACTTTTTTTTTTTTTCCTGTAGACATTGTCGCCACTCCCCCACCCCCAATTGGGGATTGAACACAGGGTTTCTAGAATGCAAATATACTTAACTATCAACTGAGTTACATTTCCAGCTCCTACTTTTGTTATTTTTTTATCTTGTTTTTTTTTTTTTTAGCTCTTGTAATATTTCAAGTGAAGTCAATTTTGTGTGTGTGTGTGTGTGTATGTGAGTGATGCTTAATTTCAGTAAAACTCGATTACTATCACAATGTTTATGAGTTGCTTTATCGTATTTAAAAGGAGCTTGTAATAGAAGTAAACGTCAACTTTTATTCAATGTCCCTTAGCAAGTTTATGAATTGCTTTATTATTGAGGAACTTGTAGTAAAGATAAAAATCAATTTTCATTAATAAGTGTCCTGCTTATATCACCAAAGTATCCTTTGTGTTTTGAACACTGAATAAAGTGCTGTATGGAAAAAAAAAAAAAAAAAAAGACAAAGGCTCTCTTTTCTTGAACTGCCAACAGTTCATATTTCTGTATCTGCTGATATCTTTTTTACTATCAGTGGTAGTAAAGAGAGTTATGAATATCTTAATTATCAATGATAGTACAAGTTAATCATTTCTATTAACATATTTTATTACTAAAACATAAGAAAAATGTACATTTACTATGTATTTTTATTTATGATTAAAATACCCCTTAAGAGCCCACCATTAATGACCTCTGAAAAACTCTATCCAACAGGGGATTGAAGCAGATGCTAAGACTCACAGCCGAACTTTGGGCAGAGTGCAGGGAGTTGTAGGAAAGAGTGGGGGAATAGAAAGACCCAGGCTGGACAAGAGCTCCAAAAGGACCACCACCAGAGACAAGAACTCTGGGCCCATGGGGGCCTGCGGACTGATGCACCAACAAAGAGCATGTCTAAAGAAGGCCTAGACCCCCTGCTCAGATGTAGCCAATAGGCAGCTCAGCCTCCATGTGGGTTCCCAAGTAAGGGTAGCAGGGGCTATCTCTGGCTGGACTCTGTTGCCTGCTCTTTAATCACTTCCCTCTGGTGGGAAGGCATTGCCAGGACAAAGATGAAGCAGATACAAGCTGTCCTAAAGAGACTTGATAGGCTGGGGTCAGGGTAGGGGAGGAAAGCTCCCCCTTTCTTCTGAGAAATGGGGAGGGGAATAGGTGGGGCAGGGAGGAGATGAGGGAGGGGGCTACAATTGGGATGTAAAGTGAATAAATTATAAAAAATAGTTAAATTAAGAAAACACCCTTTTGGCTTTCTTTGGGATTTGGATTAAAAGTGGCCTTTAGTGCTAGTGGCATTTTAAGGCACATCAGCCATAAAAAGAGTCATTTCCCCAGGCTCTGCATGTTTGCTCTTTTACTCTCTGATTCCTACATGTAGATTTTAAGAGGAATTTTCTGGACCTTTTGTAATTTTATATGATCACTATTAAATATCATAGCTTGTCTCCTTTTTTTAAGTCTATTTTAGATTTGCTTGGCTTTCACTAATTGCTTTTACAGTATCTTTAGAATGAATTCGTTATAGCTTATTTCAATGTTTTATTGAAGGGTGGAGCATTGATGGAAGGGGTAATCAAACCAGAAAGACCTGTTGTATTTTTTCCATTTCTTAGAAGCGTCAAGATGCTGCCTAAGGTTTTTGTACACATTCTAAGTTCAAAATTCTCTCTCTCTTTTACTAAGGTTGCCACAGTTTAAAGAAAATCAGAATTTTGATGATTAAAATTTGTGCTGGAGAACATTCCTAGTTATAGTTTCAGCAGAGCTTTATAGTGCTGCTGGGTGTAGCCTTTGCTTCAGAATAATTCAAATTTCACACTATTTCCTACTGTAAAATTAGTCTGTTGTGTTTGGAATGAGATATGTTGGTTAACCCAAGTTATTAGTCTTTTTAAACTATAGTTTTTTTATGATGACTTTTTGTTTTCCTTTTATTATTATTATTTATTACAATTTGTTCACTTTATATCCTGGCTGTGGTCCCCTCTCTCATCTTCCAATCCTACTCCCCCCTCCCACCATGTCCCTTCCTTAGTCCACTGATAGGGAAGGTCCTCTTCCCCTACTATCTGACCCTACCCTAACTCATTGGGACTGTCTGGATCCTCTTTCTCTCTGGCCTATGCTGAGACTCATAGCCAAACTTTGGGCAGAGTGCAGGGAATCTTATGGAAGAAGGGAGAAATAGAAAGACCTGGAGGGGACAAGAGCTCCACAGGGAGAGCACCAGAGTTTTGTTTTCTTTTTAGAGACAGGTGTTCCTCTATGTAGCCCTTGCTGTCCTGGGACTCCCTCTGTAGACCAGGCTGGCCTTGAACTTAGAGATCTACCTGTCTTTGCCTCCCAAGTGCTGGGATTCAAGGTGTGCCACCACCACCCAGCTTCGTGATGACTCCTTAAATGAGAGCTTTACTGATACCTTTATTTGATGCCATCCTTGCCTTTATTTAGATACCCTTCTTTGTGTTGTCACTACATACCCTTACTTACGGTTTAGACCTGCAGTATCTCCTGAAGGCTCCTGTGCTGAAGGCCGGCTGAGATGGATAGTTTGTCAGCTTAACACCACTTAGGATCACTGGGAAAGTGTCTCAGTGGGGAATTGTCTAGGGCAGACAATCACGAGGGCTCCTTCGAAGAGAGTAGTCCACTACTGAGGTGATGACTGGGCTACTGGCAAGCGTGACTAGAAGAAATGGGTCACTGAGATTACACCTTTAGAAAGTCTGACTTGTCCCTGGCCTTACCCCTTCTTGCTTTGCTCTTGGCTGCTATGAGGCAAGCAGCCTCCTGTGCCACATGCTCCTGCTGCGACATTTTACCTTATCATAGGCCCATACCAATGGAGCATACTGCTGTCTCAGAAACATCTGAAGCTGTTCCTCCCTTACACTGTTTAGCTCACATATTTTGTCCAGCGTAGAGATCTAACAGTCATGTCCATGACACTTTTTACTGTGTTTATTTTGGCTGCTCTCCCTTTGCTTGGAGAAGCTGATACTACCATTTTACATTGTGAAAAGTTCACCAAGATGTTCAAAAAAGTTAAGCACGCTCCAAAGTCAGCTCTGGTCCACTCATTCCACTCTTCCAATGGTTTTACCCAAACTTTATTCCTTTCTATGGACCATTTCCATATATTTAAATATGCGTATGAGCAATAAATAGTGTCCACTGAATAACTTGAACTACTTTTATACGCCCCAAAATGAAATGGAGTCAACTTCATGAAATAGTTTTCTCCATTATCTGTTCATCTTACAGATGAGATTTCCTTTCTCCATCTTCCTGCCAATTTTTCTATAATTTTACTGTTTGCCTCAGTTTATTAATCTCAGCTTATTCTTTATTTTTATAATTTCTTGTGAATTGGCTATTTTCAAAAATTTATAAGCTATGTCATTTTTATTTTAAGCAATAGTTTGTGTGTGTGGGGTGAGATGTTCTACTTTATGCTATCAACGATGCAGGGTTATTACAAGAATAAAAATGAACAATTGTTATGACGAGTACTAATTGTGAATTGAGCTTTCTCTTTAAACTTCCACAATTTTAAAGATGAGATGTTATTATTGAGAGATGTTATTCCAGGTGTACGTGACATATGAAAAGCTGACTTTTTTTTTTTTTCTTTTTCAAAGTTGAAGTTTAATTCAAATGGGTAAGCCAAGATAGTCAGGGGGATTAGAAAATAATTAGCCAACAGAACAGACTAATGTATTTTTGCCCACAAATCAATTCCTGTTTGCTAATTCACTTGAATAGAAGGGAGATTATTGCCGAGCATGGTGGTGCAAGCCTTTAATCCCAGCACTCAGGGAGGTAGAGGCAGGAGGATCTCTGTGAATTTAAGGCCAGCCTGTTCTACAAAATGAGTTCAGGACAGCCAAGGCTACACAGAGAAACCCTGTCTTGAACCCCCACCCCCAAAGAAGGAAGATTATTTTCCTTACAAAATTCATAGAGTCTGCAGAAAGTCTTCTCTGCAGAATGTATGAGTAATATGAAGAAACATTGTTTTAAAGCATGCATTCTGAGATTTAAATTTTGCTTTTGAATCTTAGTAGTTATGCAACTTTATATACAAGTTATTTTGTCTTGATTTGTAAAAATGATAGTTATTTAAGGTGATGGTGATAATAAAATGACATAATTTTATTACTTTATTTCCCTATAGAATTATATGGAATTATATCCATGTGTCATTTAATGATGGATCTTCTAAGAAAAGCATTGTTGAGATTTTCATTAGACTGTGTAGTCTACAGAATTCTTACGTTCTATGTAGTCCACAACTAACAAAATCGTTATATTGTATTATTTGCTTAATACATTTCTACACTGATATTATAGAAAACTAGAATTAAGTGCATCAGTTAAATAGCCAAGTCTTTACAGGACATGTTTGTCATCAACACATGAAAAGGCCTTTGGTTTACTTGTTAAGTATTTATGCATCACTATTTTGAGAGGAAATAAGTAGGAAGTTTGAGGAGTTTCAAATAGTATTTAGACAATTATCTGTCGCGACCGGCCTTTGCCGATAAGGACGACGCAACAACCGAGGATTTCTTCAGTGGCAAGTTTATTGTACAGCTCTTTCTTGCAGATGGTGAAGGACCCCGAACCCTGTGTGCGTTCTGCTTAAGTAGCCAGCAGGGTGACTTGTTCGTCTGTAATTGGTGCTCCACACAAAACCCAATTAGCATGTGGTCTCCAAATGGAGGACCACACAAGCCTACATTAGCATAAGGCGGCGCATGCGCAGATCGCAAAACAATGCTGGCAAGAAGAACCAGGAAGCAGGAAACCGGCGCCATCTTGTAATGGCGGGAGTGGCTCCCGACATCTCCCCCTTATTAATTTTATAAAAATCAGCCAGAGGAAAATATTACACCATGAGTTTTCCGATCAGCCTGCTGACTCAACAGCACCAGCGATCAAGGAGGTTACACGGTGCAGGAGACCCTCTGTACCCTTAGCCCCGTGCAATGGGAACCCAAGCCCTGGGGAGTGCAGAGGTCTGTCTAGAACAGCATCCTGGTGCAATGGGAACCTGTGCCCTTCAGGGGTGCTAAAAGTTCTGACAGAGTCTCAACGGCTGAGCACGTTAAGCCAGACTTAAGGGGAGGCTCCCTGTTCCACAGCCAACATAGCCTGAACCATGGCCACATTTTTGAAATGTTGTTGTCTTTTGAATCTGCAGAGCAACCAAAAACAGAGAAACAGTCCAGCCAGTAGCAACACTCCAAATATTCCCACGCCAACCCACTCCTTAAAATAGGAAAAGGCAGAAGATAGACATTGGCAAATAAGGTAGTCCCAGAGAGTCATTAGTGGCGAAAAATCTTGGGAAGACTTGTGCATCATGCATCACCGGCATGGGTCGAGGAAAGGCTGACAGGATCCCCCATCGAATCTCAGCAGTCCGTTCAACATCAGGATCAGGATCAGGATCAGGGTCATCGTGCTTCACCACCCGGGTCAATCGCGCCGGAACCCAAATTGGATTTTCTTGGTCCTGTGGGAAAATACACACAGCTCCCCTGGATCTTATTAAAATAGGATCCGGTCCTTTAATGATTATCAATGTTGCCGGAGTAGGTGCATCGTAACACAGCCCATACATCTAGAGTGGAGCATAGCACCTGTACTTGATGGCTAGTGTAAGGAGTAATAAGAGCAGAGAGCACAGCTGCTGCCAAGCCTTGATTTGTTACCGGTATTTGTTCATATACTTCAGGTGGGTATAAGGTCTGATTAACTACCCACTGGCCTTGTCCAGTAAGCATATCATAATTCCATTGAGGCCGCTGGTTGGCTATGTTTCGATTAGCCTGCACAGAGCATAGCTCATGGAAAATAGATTTCCAGTCTAAATACTGTCCCATGGTTAAACAAGCCCTTACTGTATTATACCAATCATCAGGCGTCATAGCATTTTCGGCCAGTCTGTCTATTAGCGCCAGCGTGAATGAAGCGCCAATACCATATGTTTGCACGGCCTCGGCCAACGCCTTCAATTGCTTAAAATCCAAAGGCGAATGTTGCCTCTGGTTCTGTGCGTCCTCCCATACAGGGAAGGCTCTCTGAATCTTCTTTTTCTCTTTATCAAGAATCAGCGATCCTGAGGTAATTTTAGAGGGCCTAGGAGCTTTGGCAGGTTTTGCCGTTTTTAAAGGGGGCGCAGTAGCGCCAAGGGTAGACATATAAGGAGGGGGGTCAGGTTGATATCTGTCTGACTCATATTTGGCTGCTTCCTCCTCTAATTCTGCTTGCTCATCAGGGCTTAACCCCGCTTCCTGTTCTGAGTCAGATGACGAACTTTCTGCTTCCTCCGTTGAGGACGTCTCCTCTTAGGAGGAAGAATCTATCTTAAGAGCTCCTAGCTCCTCCTTTAAGCTAGGATAGAGGGATTTTTTACCCCCTTCCAAGGGCCCTGTAGTCTCAGACTCCAGCTTTTTTGCCCTTGCTTTCTTTTTCTTGCCTCCTTTAGCGGAGGCCCCTCGAGTTTTCTTTTTCTCTTCTTCAGTTCCCTTTTCTGCTTCGGACAGACTGTCTTGATGATCTGCTAATGCCCTTTGCCCTTCTTTTACCTTTTCCTTGCAATTTTCGTCCTCTATGCATGATTTAATCAATTTATAAATTGGCATCGTTCCGGGCCTTAACGTTCCCTTTTCCTTTTCTGATGTGATGTCATTTCCTAATTTATCCCAACAGCCTGTGGTCAAAGTCCCAGATATCTGAAACCAGGGTGCGACTCTGTCAACTTCCTGTATAAAATTGCGCAGCACTCGGTCTGGAATCCTTAAGTTTCTCTGTCTAAGCAATGCCCGCACTGCTTCCAGAATCGGCTTTACTTGATGATTTCCCATACTTCCTTTATCTACAGGAGTGGGAAGGCCAGCTCAGTTATCTACCTGAGACTCACGGGCACAAAATGGTGGGACTTACACCCTGTCCCGTCGCCCACAGTTAAGGCACAGACAGCAAAACAAAATGAAAACGAAACAAACGGCAAGAAACAATCCACCCCACATCCAAGCAATCATACCTTGCAGAAAAGTACCGCGGTTCTCACGCCACTGACTTTGAATCCTTACTCGACGAGCAGTCGGGGTCCTTCGAAGCGATCCTCCACTCCGGGGGTCGGCGGTTCCCGGGTTTCGGCACCACTTGTCGCGACCGGCCTTTGCCGATAAGGACGACGCAACAACCGAGGATTTCTTCAGTGGCAAGTTTATTGTACAGCTCTTTCTTGCAGATGGTGAAGGACCCCGAACCCTGTGTGCGTTCTGCTTAAGTAGCCAGCAGGGTGACTTGTTCGTCTGTAATTGGTGCTCCACACAAAACCCAATTAGCATGTGGTCTCCAAATGGAGGACCACACAAGCCTACATTAGCATAAGGCGGCGCATGCGCAGATCGCAAAACAATGCTGGCAAGAAGAACCAGGAAGCAGGAAACCGGCGCCATCTTGTAATGGCGGGAGTGGCTCCCGACAATTATCCTTTCTTGTTGTTGGTTATTAATATTTATTATTGATTTATCTTTTAGTTAAACAGTTGTTATTCCTAAACCAGCTGTATACCCAAATCACCACACAGAGACTGGGATTTATTTAATTAACCTAGAGCAGAATGCTGGGCAATAGTTACTCCATCCTAAACCTCCAAGCCTGTATAGTTTCCTCCCATTCATATTTCCCACATTTTATTTGCTTTTAGTCATGTCTTAGGTCTGGTTCTTTTCTCTTTGTGGTTCCAAGTCCTCTCCTGATCTCTGTTCTCTGACTGCCCTACTCGCCTCCTTCTCCTCCCCTTTGGACCAGGGTGTCCCACCCTAGTCTCTCCATTGCTCAGCATTGGCTGGTTGTTTATTGACAATACAGAGAACAAATGGTGGCATGTTTACACAAACTTGAGACAGGTGGTGCTTAGAATAAACATCACAATGAAACCAGATAGAAATCAGCATTTGAATGAACAAAGGGTAAATTGTTTACATTCCACAAGGATATTATACCCACACTTTCTGAATTGATCATGGGAGACAATGGTTGCTGTTGCCTCTGCTTATAGCCATTGCTGTGAAGGTGGCTTCCATGAGTGTGGGATCTGAATATGTTCTCAACCGTAAATTATAAATAAGAAAACCAAGGCTAGAGGGGTAAGTGATATCACATGGATAACTTGTAGTAGAATAAGAAACAGGATTTATATTTGGCTCCTGGCCCTAACTTTGTTATTTCAGCCTTCTTTTATGCTAAACTGGGCCTAGTATGGTCTTTCTTTGTCTGCAAGACAAAGAATGTCAGTACCCACCATTCTGGGTCATGCTGACTTGAGGTTATTTGTTTACTCTCTGAAGTTCCTGGATTAGTATCTCTGCTGCTGCTCTTATTTGCCTTTTTTTCCATTTTTTTTAACTTTTATTAATTACACTTTATTCATTTTGTATCCTCCCATAAGCCCCTTCCTCCTCCCCTCCCGATCCCACCCTCCCCCCGTTTCTGCATGCATGCCCCTCCCCAAGTCCACTGATAGGGGAGGTCCTCCTCTCCTTCTTTCTGATCTTAGTCTATCAGTTCTCATCAGAAG
Source organism: Psammomys obesus (assembly GCF_907164565.1). Lineage (NCBI taxonomy): Eukaryota > Metazoa > Chordata > Mammalia > Rodentia > Muridae > Psammomys > Psammomys obesus. The sequence continues at coordinate 9,230,274 of NW_026589732.1, read as the reverse complement.
TGGCTGCATTGTCAGGGTTCTAGGTTATCTCCACGGATAGTCCTTGGTTAGAGTATGAGTCTCTGGGAAGTTCCCTGTGTTCAAATTTTCTTGTTCTGTTGCTCTCCTTGTGGAGTTCCTGTCCTCTCCAGCTCTTACTATTTCCCACTTCTTACATAAAATTCCATTCACTCTGCCCAACTCTGTCAGTTGGCCATCAGGCTCAGCATCTGCTTTGACAGTCTGCACGGCAGAGGCTTTCAGAGGCCCTCTGTGGCAGGTTCCTAGGTTGTTTCCTGTTTTCTTTTTCTTCTGATGTCCATCCTCTTTGCCTTTCAGGATGGGGATTGACCATTTTTAGTTAGGGTCCTCTCTTTTGCTTAGTTTGTTTAGATATACAGATTTTAGTGGGTTTATTCTATGTTGTATGTTTATATGAGTGAGTATATACTGTGTGTGTCTTTTTGCTTCTGGGACAACTCACTCAGGATGATCCTTTCCAGGTCCCACCATTTATCTGCAAATTTCATGATTTCCTTATTTTTCATTGCTGAGTAATACTCCATTGTATAGATGTACCACAGTTTCTGCATCCATTCTTCACTTGAGGGGCATCTGGGCTGTTTCCAGCTTCTGGCTATTACAAATAAAGCTGCTACAAACATGGTTGAGCAAATGTCCTTTTTGTGTACTTGAGCCTCTTTTGGGTATATGCCTAGGAGTGGTATGGCTGGATCTTGAGGAAGCGCTATTCCTAGTTGTCTGAGAAAGTGCCAGATTGATTTCCAGAGTGGTTGTACAAGTTTACATTCCCACCAGCAGTGGAGAAGGGTTCCCCTTTCTCCACAACCTCTCCAGCATGTGTTGTCACTTGAGTTTTTGATCTTGGCCATTCTGATGGGTGTAAGGTGAAATCTCAGGGTTGTTTTGATTTGCATTTCCCTAATGGCTAATGAGGTTGAACATTTCTTGACCTGGAAAGAAAAATTCTCAACTTTGTATGGAATAACAAGCAACCGAGAATTTCTAAAACAATTCTCTTATTTGCCTTTTGAATCACTTCATTTTGAAAAATCTAATATAGTAACCTAATGAGAATCTGAAGGAGGAAACATTTAGAGGACCTAACATCTTCAGAAAAAAAATCATTATAGATGTTTATTTCTTTAGAAAATTAAGATTTAGAGGCTGGAGAAATAGCTCAGTGGTTAAGAGCACGTGCTTTTCTTACAGAGGACCTGAGTCCAGTTTTAAACGTCCATATCAGATAGCTCACAATCACCTGTACCTCATTCTGAGAGGCCTAGTGCCCTCTTCTGGCTTCCACTGGTACTTGCAGTCACCCGCATGTACACACACACACAACTCCCTCCCCCACAACACAGTTAGTAATACACTAAAAAAATTAAAACAATGTATGTTTTAATTTTAACTACACACCACAGGAATTTTCAGAACACTGAGCAGAAAAATACAAGATCCTTACCAGTTCTATGTGAGCTGGCTCCTATTTCCCTTTCTTCACTTCACTTTTCCTTTTATTAGCTCACTGCATTCCTGCCTGCTACCTCTCTGTTGGTTGTTGGGTATTTAAACTCATATTTTTTTTTTCTGAGAACTTTGCTTTGCACATATTCTGGCACCTTTCTTTCAGTATTCTTTGTCTCTAAGTCTTCCTGACTTCATCTTTCTCATTGTTCAAGCTTTGGATAAAGAATCATCTCAGAGAGATTATCTCTAGCTAAACTGGACCCTTGTCACCCCACTCACTGCCCTCCTTATTTTGACCTATTTTTAGCCAAGGTTATGCTATTTAACTGTATGCCTTATATAATTCTTCAGGAATACTGACTACATGAAAGCAGGTAGAGTTCGTCTTATTAACCATGGTCTTTCACATATGTAGTATCTGACATAGAGATCAATGAATATCTTTTGTATTTTTGTATGTTGGATGCTGGTTGTGATTAGATTGAGGAGAGTTCAATCTTTAGGAACTTTAAAAAAATCATTTTTATCTATAAAACAATGGTATAGCTTACAGACTATTATGTAATCAGACATCCAAATGAAAGCCAAATATGATGGTACAGGCCTTTAAGCCCAACATTTAGGAAGCTGTCCTAGTTAGGGTTACTATCACTGTGATGAAACACCAGGAAAAGCAACAACTTGGGAAGGGAAGGGTTTATTTGGCTTACACTTTCACATCATAGTTCATCACTGAAGGAAGTAGGACAGGAACTCAAACAGGTTAGGAACCTGGAGGCAGGAACTGAGGTATAGACCACGGACAGGTGCTGGCTTGCTGCCCATGGCTTGCTCAGCCTGCTTTCTTATAGAATTCAGGGTCACCAGCCAAAGGGTGGCCCCACCTATAACGAACTGGGCCTTCTCCCTTACTTACTAATGGAGAAAATGCCCTATAGACTTATCTACAGTGAGATCTTATAAAAGCACTTTCTCAGTCGACATCGTTCTTCTCAGATGACTATAGATTGTGTCAAGTTGACATAGAAGTAAGGGCAGGAGGATAGGAGCTTGAGGAAATCATTAGCTACACAGGGAGTTCTAGGCTAGATTAGCTTGCACAACAAAAGCCTTTAAAAAAAAAAAGTAAACAAACTGAAGACCAAAATAAAGACAAACAAATGAGGCTGTGTTCATCTTTTCCAAATGATTCTGATGCATTAGGATAGTACAGGCCCTACTAGGTGACCCTATTATGCTCTTCTTTTGCAGACACATGACCTACATGGTTGGAGAGGAGGAGTGTACAGTGACCTTAGCTCCTCACACCATCATGGATCTCTTCCACACAGAAACTGAAGTGTAAACAGTGCCTCACATACCTTCCAGTACAACAGAAACAAAACCAAGACATTGCCTTGTCCTCCTTGCCTGGGTTTGGGGGGGTGGGCTGCTATCTCCAAAAGTGAGACTCAGGTCAATCCCTTCCAAATGGTGAGGGATAAACGAGTGCTTGTAGTTATGACAAAATGATCCTGCTCTCCTGACTATGACAAAATGCCTGGGAACAATAACCTTAGAGGGCTTATCTTGCTGTATTTTCTTAGGGGTGTTAGGGTGTGGTATCTTAGCACAGTTGCTTTTTGGACTGTCACAGGTAGTACATTATGGTGGAAGAAAGATGCTTATTTTGTGGCAGCCAGGAAACAGATGGAGGAAGCAGCTATGGTTCTAATATGCCTTTGAAGGGCCCATGACCAGAGACGTATTTTCCTCATTTAGGCCCTTTCTCTTAAACTTTCTAGCACCACCCTTGAAAGCTTCAAACGATGAGATTGGGGGAGGGACATTATTCTAGGTCCAAACAATAACAAGTATCATAATATTTCCTTAATGTAGGCCTATTTTCATAAGGATGATAAATTATTCCTTTCTCTGCATTATATCAATTCTAAAGATGATGAAAATATAAAACCTAGTAAAAAGCATCAGATTATATAGGTAAATTTTAATAGAGCAAATGGTTCTATGTCTAAAATGACCTCAAGCGTCTTTGTTAAATAGGATAAAAATCAAGATAAATCGGTCAAAATTATAAATAATATTTCAGCATATAAACCTGACTTGTCAAAACTTTTACTATGCAAATCTATTATTTTCTAAGTGAGTGACTGGTGATTAATACAGACAACATAGGTGATTATATAGTTTTTCATATGAAAAACATTAAACAATATTTTCATGAATCCTATTTGACATCGTGAAATAAACTACTAGAGCAAGAAACATCTCAGGCAAACAGACAAGATTTTAAAAGTTCGTATATTTATTAACAATTTTAAAATATAGTCACAAGCTTGGAAATGTGGTCTCATCTGAACAAAGGGGTGTTCTACAGAAGACATATTCTGAAACAAATGAAAAACAAATATCTTGATATAATGACCAAGTATCTTTATTACAGAGGGTCAGAATAAAGTAGATATTAGTAATAATAAGTCATAAACTAAAGAGTCTTCAAAGAGTTTATGACCAAATGACATTATTTTAAAATTAATTATTTTTAATGTATGACAGATAATGAAGTGGCAGTGGCAAGATGAACTCTATTTCCCATGCAGAGATGCACTTAATAAAAGGGACCTAGACAAGCTTTAAAAATGCAAGGGACATAGTAAATTAACTTACCATTCCCTCAAACAAAAGTAGAAATGATTCTCTTGAGAGAATTGAAGCCCCATCTGCTGACACAACTCACATCAGGTACTAAAACAGTAGGTGGGAAACTATTTCAATGGTGAAAACGACAGAGGAATCAGGAACATAGTCTGCTGAATATTTAGGTAGTTGATACTTTCCCGGACTGAAAAGACATTTCATTAAACACATAAAGTCATACGATGAATCAAATTTGTCCTAAAAGTAATTCATGCCTAACGGAACAGCTCACCAGCAGCCACGACCCTGGGATCCTCATGAGACAGATGTCTCCCAGCTGCGCGACTGTCTGCACTCTCATTCCACCACAGAACGTGGACTGCAGAAATTAAAAAAAAAAACAAAAAACAAAACACTGTTTCATTTGCACATAAATACAGAGAAATTAAGTAGAAAAACCCAATTATTTTAGTTAAAAAGTGATGTTATTTCAGTGATGAGATGTCAGAGGAGTCACAGACTTGGAAAAGAAAATTATAGATTAAAGTCACACTGTTTTATAGATGAAGAAATGAAACAGCCTTGAAAAGGGGAGTAAAGTAAGATAGCTAAAGGAACTCAAGATCCAAGATGGATGACTTCCTACTATATTTTATTTTACTTTTGCATCTATTGCTGGCAGCAGAACTTGGTAATGAGTGTGTAAGGGTCACCCAGGTGGTGCTGGTTTTGGAGGCATACAGGGGTCATGGAGAGCAGTTGAGACCTGGCACTGCATAGTGTGGCTGGGGTTCCTGAAGAGAGTCCAGGAGAGGCCATTGGTGAGGCTGCAGCTTCAGCTGCATCAGACGCTTCAACATATTGAGGATGCCAGGATCATGGGATGACTGCCAAGGACAGTGGCAGCTGAGGAACAGAGTGGGCCAAGGAGGTAAGTTGTGTGTGCTGAGGTTGGCAAAATTAGAGAAATGGAGCATCAAAGGCCCTTTGGAGCCCAGAAGATCCATGAGTCCCAAATGTCAGGCGCTCAACTTTTTACACTGTTGAATTTTGGATTTGCTTGGAATTTAATTGATACTGTGCCCTGGTTCTTCAATCTTAGAACAAGAAAAAAAAATCTTAATTTTTGCTTTTACAAGCACCTGCAGTTAAGAGACTTTGGTTATTTTGAAGAGATTAAGTTTTAAAAGACTGTGTGACTTTTAAAGTTATACTATGTTTTATACTGTGATAATGTTAACAGTACATCTTGGGGACAAACAAGAAAGGAAAGTTTATTATCATGCTGTGTTTATATGTCAAGTTGACAATGCGTCAATTGCATTAGTTTTTTGTTGACACAAAGCTCGAGACATCTGAGAAGAGAGAACCTCAGCTGAGAAAATGTGCTCCATCATATTGGCCTGTAGGCATGCCTGTGGAGCATTTCTCTTGATTAATGATTAGTGTGGAAAAGATCAGCCTACTGGGGATGGTGTCAGTCCTGGCTAGTATAAGAAAGAAAACCCAGCAAGCCGTGGGGAGCGAACAAACAACATTCTTCTGTTTCAGTTCCTGCCTCGAGTTCCTGCCCTCAATTTTGTTTATAGCGAACTATTAACTGGAGGTATAAGCTGGAATAAATTCTTACTTCCAGGATGCTTTTGGTCATGGTGTTTTATCATAGCAATAGAAGCCTAATTAGGGCAGGAGATACAGCTCAGCAGTAGAGCACTTGCCTTCCATGCATAAGGTCCTAGGTTCTATCCCTAGTACTGATAATAATGTATTTAGAGGAATACAAAGATTATAAAAGGAATAAATTATTTCTTGAGGCTCTTGTGCTGTTAAAATGTTTCTTTTATGTGTCAGAGAAAATACAAGTTTAGAATTTCAAAGTAATTTTAGTAGGTGTTAAGTTCTAAATAAGAGTCAATTTCTCAGTTTGTACAAATGATAAACATTACAAGAACTTGTCAATGATATATGAACTGTAACCAACAGATCTTAGTAGATAAATAAGTCACCAACATACATGAAAATTTAAAAAGAAATGCACAGCTGTACCTTTGTTGAGTACTCCATATTCTGTATGGAACACACCAATTACTTTATTGTAGCCTAGATTCGCATGGGCATTTATTGCCCTTTCAAAGGCACCACCCCACAAAGCTGGGCCACCAGGTTTCATCAGAAAAGTAGACAGCTCATAGAATCCTAGATTATGGAAAAGACAATTTTAAAAACGATCTCAAGGAATTTCTATCTATACTCGTATTCACTTGGTTTCAATAGAAGCCTGCTCAACCTATTCACATTGGAAGGTTTGCACATATGTGCACATTTACACAGGTGCAGAAATTGCATTTGCATTATTTCCCATTAGTTTTATGCTTATAAATCTCTTGTCCATGTTTAAACTTATTTCTACTACTAAGCTTCAATATACAGATGACAAAAAGTGGTAGCCGGTGGGGGCTGGAGAGATGGGTCTGTAGTAAGAGCATATACTCCTCTTGGAGAGGGCCCTCAGTTCAGTTCACAGCATCCATGTCAAGAAGCTTGGCAATTTCACTTAATCAATACCTTCAAATGGCCAGTTTTGTAGAAAAAATATTGACAGTAATTTAAAATTTAATATTAACTGTAATTTATAGATACATGTTCAATATATTTATTATAACATTTTTATATTATATATTTATAATATATAATATAAATATAATATATTTATATATAATATAATAAATATATCATATTTATATTTAATATTTATTATATTATTTATATTTAATATTTATTAT
>NW_026589732.1:9166541-9223374 GCF_907164565.1 Psammomys obesus | reverse complement strand
ATAAATATAATATATTTATTATAATAAATATATTATATTTATATTATTTATATTTAATATTTATTATATTAATTATATTTAATATTTATTATATTATATATAAATATATTATATTTATATTATATATAATATATTTATATTATAATAAATAGTTATATTTAAATATTAATATTGTTTTAAAACAATGACAGAATCTCCTATATAATTCCTCACTGCCCCATACATAGTCCCTGGCTCTCACATGCAGATTTCAACCTTTACTGACCATGTGACAGTTTCTGTAACATAGGTAAATTTTACATAGCCAGAAATCCTCAAGTGCAAAGAATTCTTCATTAATCCTTACTTCTTAAGGATAAAGAAAGCTGGTCAGCCAGCCTGGTCTACAGAACGAGTCCCAGGGCAGCCAGGGCTACCCAGAGAAACTCTTTCTGGAGCAATGAAAAAATAATTAAGTAAATAAATAAAGGGTAAAACAAAGAACCACACTTTGTTTTATCTCAATAACCACTTATGTCCACATATTAAAGGGAGTCTACCATAGTCCCAAAGTATATTAAACTTAAAATATGTACTATTTCAGTCATGAAAATTAAGTGATGAGACAGACTCACCTTCCTTTGGAGGCATTTCTAATTTGGACCATGGTAACAGGTAGGCAATTTCACTCTCTTGTTTATTGATGAAGTTCAAATTTGGATTGAGGAACCGTTTTTGCCATTCTTTATCATTGGCCAAGGCTTTGTAAACTTCAGTTCGATGAGCAAAATCATCTATGGTAGAAAAGAATGGAGGAAAGTTTTAAAAATCATCTAGGCTTCTTTGGATTATATCCAAATCATTGATCATTCTTCTGGAGCATACAAGAACACATGCAGTGGACTGGGAACAGCCTCCTGAAGAGACATCACATCCAGCTGCTCCTGGTCTTCAGGATAAGAGAAACGGAAACAACATTGCAATCTCACTGAATGGGCTTCACAGGTTCTAAGCGTTAAAGGTAGCTGTGTGCAGGAGTTAAGTTACTGCGGGTTTCTGGGCTTTGTTTCTCAGTCTGTGACATGGTAAATGACATACTATCAACTTCCAGGTTTGCAGTGATGATTAATAGCTAAGAAGGGCTTACAGCAGTGTTTAACACTTACATGTGGACTATTGTTATTTAAGGGAGGCATCTAACTGACAGTGTCAGCTGAAAGATGAATTTTACTTCGGTAGTGATGGTAGGTGGTCAAGCTATATCTTGAATAAGTGAAATTTGAAAGTACTCGGTATCATTTCCTTTGAACAAATAGCTTTCAAGGGAATAGTGACAATTCTCTTACTACCCATTCTTTCTCCCCAGCACTCATTTCTCTGCTTTCTAAGTTACTGAAACAGGTAGATATATTTAACAATGCCTGGGCACAGTATACTTATTGTAAAGACCACATGACACTAAGGTAAAATATTTATATAGTTTATGCGAGGAATAAGAAATAACACCTGCTTTAGAGCCTAAAGCGGGGCAAATTAGGACTTAATTACTTTTCTCTACGGGCCACGGTTTAACATGAACCACATCTAAAGAGTAAGTTGTATTATTGGTGTTTTCTTCTTTCAAATGGAAACAAAACAAAACAAAACAAAACCCAATGCATACCTTTCATCCACAGAATAAATCTTTTCTCATTAACAAATTTTGTGAACATTAATTGAACATGGATGATCAAACACTAAAAGTAATTAACTATTAAGAGTTTGCTGAGCTTCTTCAAGTCCTGATACCAGCTGTTAAGATTAGACTTTTAAAACTAAGAAGCATCCTGAATAATTTTATACTTTGTTCTTTTCCAAGGCAGTGCAGCTTCAGTATGAAAAGGATGCTTCATAGTATTAAAAGTAAAATTCTTTAAATTCTTAAAGTAGCGTGGCAGTGAATTTCTTAATACTCTGGGATATGGAAATGAACTGAAAATTGTATCTAAATGGAATGGAGTTGATAAGCCCCAGGGCTGAGGGAAGGTCAAATCCCGCCATTCTCTCTCTCTCAACCTCCATTTTCTCAAAATCCTCAATGTAGAAACCGCTTCCACTAAGATGCTGATAACCATCAGCATCAGAAGCCTCTTCCATTCTGTGATATAACCTACTTGGGCTTTTGTGAACAGTTTTAGATTTTGCATTAAATCAGTTTTCCAATAAGTAACTGCGAGTTTTTGAATGGCAGTCTAAACGTTTAATGAACTGATAGATGAGAACTCCTTTCCCCAGTTATAATGTTAGATTTTGGGAAAGGGTTATAAAATGTGGACCAAGAAGAAGGTCCTGCATTTTTTTTTTTTAAATTCTGCATGCTTTAAGAAGCGCTCCCCTTGACCCATATCTACTGTGTAGATCCATCTAAGCCTCAAGTAATACCAGAATCTCTACCCTCTACTGAACATTTCAGCCAGGTGACTCATACCATACTTCCAAATATGGAACACTGTGTTTATTCTGCCTCCAAATTCTACTATCCAATATCCAACCAATTCAGAATAAGCCGTCCGAAGATGAACGTTGTTCTTAAAATTTTGCACGAACTCTTCCATCTTTGAGGGTTTCAGATAGCAAGTACAAAACTCATAGAATGCTCCATCCTTTTGTTTATGGCCAGTAGCAAAAGATGAGCACATCTGAGGAAAGAGAAATCAAATCTCAATATTTGGGGGAAGGGAGAATTTGTGTTACCTTAAATCCAAATCTGGCTCAGTTAACAAGGGGCACAATAGTGGAATCATAACTCCTGTTTCCATTCCTCCTTCCAACTCTCCATAGATGTGTTTTAGTGGATTCAAAGATAACTACTGTTAAACATGTGGGATTTCCTTAAGCCTCCTTTTCATGGAAAGTTGCCCCGGAGTCAGTGCTATCTCTGAGATGCTCCTGTGCCAGAGATTCAGTTAGGATTCACATTTTTTTTCCAAGACAGGGTCTCTCTGTGTAGCCCTGGCTGTCCTGAAAGTCACTCTGTAGACCAGGCTGCCCTAGAACTCAAAGAGATCTACCTGCTTCTACCTCCCAAGTGCTGAGATTAAAGGCATGTGCCACCACTGCCTGGACAGATTCACATAAATTGTTTTCCATTATATTCTTTTAATTTACGGTGTATGTGACTCCAGTTACATACCTGACAGAACTCTGTAGACTGTCTGTCTTTGGGTATATACAATGAACATGTTTACTAAAAGAAAAAAAAAAATCATTTTGTTTTGGTTTTCGAGACAGTGTTTCTCGGTTAACCGTCCTGGCTATCCTGGAACTCTGTAGAGCAGGCTGCCCTTGAACTCGCAGATATCTGCCTGCCTCTGCCTCTTTAGTACTGGGATTAAAGGCATGTACTACCATACCTGACCTAAAGAAAACTTTCTAGAAAAGAGAAATTGCTGTTCAGTTTGAAGAATTGTTCCTACATTCAGCAGATATAGAAGCAGAATGTACGCAGTACATTAGGATGCTATCTCTATCCAACTGCTTTACAAAATTTGGTAATAGATCAGTGCTTATCAACCTTCCTAATGATGCGACCCTTTAATACAGTTCCTATGTTGTGGTGACCCCTAACCATCAAGTTAATTTGTTGCTACTTCATAACTGCAATTTTGCTACTTTTATGAATTGTAATGTAAGTGTCTGATTTACAGGATATCTGATATGTGACCCCAAAGGGGTTATGACCCACAGGTTGACAACTACTGTAATAGACTATGGATGCTAAAAAAAAAAAAAATCATTGCCAGAATTGCCTGAATCAATATTAGTTTCTAATGAGAATTATAAATTGAAGATGGGCTTTAGTGCATTCAGTTGTACCAATGTGGTAGAAATGCCTCTCAAGTATCTTTTTTTTTTTTTAAGTAGTTACTGTGTAAGCTTCTAGTTTTTATTCTGAGAGCACTTTTCCCTAGGAAATACTCTGTTAGAAATTACGTTGTGTATGTATCTGTACATATGCACACATTATATGACACTGTACTATAAAAACTCATCTTATTTTCAAATTGGATTATCATGCACCCATTTCATGAAGCTAATAATAACACAGACATTTGTTAAAGCAAGTCAGATGCATATAAAAGTGTGGAAAGATCATTGCACACATTGACAACTTAGTCTGAATAGAAAAAAAAAACAATCTTTTTCTTCTTGATAAGTTTTTGCTTATAAAACACTACCTTATTTAAAGTTTAATATAATTTCCTCCCTTTAGTTCATTCCATTCCATTGACTCTGAACTATATTCTTACTGCTTGTCTTAGGGTTTTATTGTTGTGAAGAGACACCATGACTATGACAACTCTTATAAAGAAAAGATTTAATTGGCACTGGCTTACAGTTTCAGAGGTTTAGTTCTTTGTCATCATGGCAGTGTCCAGGCAGACATGATGCTGGGGAAGGAGCTTAGAGCTCTATATCTTGATCTGCAGGCAGCAGAAGGAGACTGGGAGCCATAATGGGCATAGCTTGAGCACATAAAAGACCTCAAAGCTCATCTCCACAGTGACAAACTTCCTACTCCACACCTACTCCAATAAAGCCACTTCCTATGGGCCAAGCATTCAAATGCATGACTCTGTGAAGGCCTTACCTATTCAAACCACATTTCACTCACTCGTAGCCATAACAATGTAAAATGCATTTCCCCACTGTCTATCACAGTCTCAACAATATTTAAAACTCCAAAGTTCAAAGTCTCCTCTGAGATTCATGCAATCTTTTAATTGTAATTCCTTATAAAATAAAAATAAAAAATGGATCACATACTTCCGACATATATTGGCACAGAATATCACCATTCTAAAACATAGGGAATGGAGCATAGTGATGAAACACTGGACCAAAGCAAAACTGAACACCAGCTGGGCATACTCCAAACTCTGCATCTCCATGTCTGATGTCAAAAACGTTTTTCAGATCTCAAACTCCTTTCCGCTTTGTTGACTGCAACACATTTCTTTCTCTTGGGCTGATTATAGTCCCATTTAGCAGCTCTCCCCAGCAGCTGGCATTTCTAACATCTGGGGTCTCCAAGGAAATAAGACTTCATATTCACAGCTTCAAACAATGGCCTTTCTAGGCCTCCATGCAAAGAAACCCCTGGCCTCAGTGACTTTCCTTAGTTGTGGAGGAAGATTCCATAACCCCTTTCTTTTAGTCTTGACTCTTAAGCCAGACCCAGATGACTGAAACTGCCAAGAAAACTTTCTAAGGATGCAAGCTGTGGCATACTGGGGCTGGAACATGGCCTTTCATTTAATCACACCTTCAACTTTCTGCTTTCTATGTTTCCTTCACTGCCTAAGTTTGGCTGTCCTGGAACTTGCTCTGAAGATCAGGCTGGTCTTGAACTCAAAGATCTGCATGCGTCTATCTCCTGAGTGCTGGGATTAAAATCATGTACCACCATGCCTGGACCTAAACTGTTTTTTAATTCCTTCTCACAAGATGGAAGCTTAGCTGAGTAGGATCTTGCATTATACTTTCCACTCCTTTTATTCCATTTAATATCCTTAATCTGTTTATCTCCTTGAACACAGAATTTAGTGCCATTTTACTTCCTGGTTTCCCCTTTCTCCTTGAATCACACATTGTGTATTTTTCCTTGCTCAGCTTGCTCCTCTTCATCAAAATGCTCTTCATAAGAGTGAACATTACACAGTGTACATCACCACAGACACAGTATATATTAGGCTATTCTAAGATTTTCTTTTCCAATGTAATTAATCCAAAACTCTTCACTTTAGCCTCAGGTAAACCTTTCTGACAAGAGCAAAAAGCAACCAAACTGTTTGCCAAAAATATAACAAGAACGGTTTCTAGGCCACATATTAACATTCTTCTCTGGAACCTCTTGAGCCAGGCCCCCACTGTTCAAATCACCCTCAGCACCACTGTCTTCCGTGTTCCTACTAGGGTGGTGCATTAAGCTCCACTTAAAGCATTCAACCGCTTTTCTAATCCATAGTCCCAAAGTCCACGTTCCTCCAAAAACATGGCCAGGCTTATCACAGTGATACTCCACTCCTGGTATCAACTTCTGCCTTAGTTAGGGTTTTATTGCTGTGGAGACACACTGTGCCCATGGTAACTCTTACAAAGAAATCATTTAATTGTGGCTGGACTACAGTTTTGGAGGTCTGGTCCATTACTATTATGGCAGTGCCCAGGCAGACATGCTGCTGGAGAAAGAGCTGAGAGTTCTATATGTTCATCCACAGGCAGCAGAAGGAGACTGTACGCCACACTGGGCATGGCTTGAGCATATATAAGACCTCAACACTCACCTCCACAGTGACACACTGCTTCTAACAAGGCCACACCTACTCAAATAAGGCCACTCCCTATGGGATAAGCATTCAAACCCATGAATCTATGGGGGCTACACCCATCATGTTAGGTTTGGGGAGGAAGCTGAGAAAACTCACTTTAGAGATGAAAGCTTAAAAATGAAAGCTTTATTTCTCTAGGGTGGCCAGCTAGGGCACCCTGGAGGGAAAGCTGTATTGCATATGTAAAGGATAAAACCACAGTGAAAGGGGGATCAGAGTGGGCTGTAGTATTGTCCAATCATATTTTGACTTAAGGGTTTGAGAAAGGGAATTTCCATTAATCAGGATAGGAGTAGGTTCCTGGGCCTGGGAACATGAACTTGTTTGACCTGCCAGCAAGATGGAGAAGTTCCTGAGATGTCTGGACTCAGACAACTGTCTCCTTATTACAGAAACTGTTCAGCTATTGGGAAGTCCCAGTTTCCCTAGGGCCTGGGACCTTGAGCTTAATTTCTCCCTATGATTAAATGGGGTCTGAAAACGAAATGGTAGTACTTCGAATAACTTTCTTTTCCTCATTCCCAACACACCATACTGCTCGAATCAGTAAACCTTCTACAAAAATGTGCATTTGATGTACTTTTTATGTGCCTTTAAACCAAAAACATACTAATGGGACTATTATCTATAAAAATGAATAAAACATCATCAGAAGGTGAGCCAAATGAGTCAGTGACATTCACAATACTTTATAGGTTGATTCAATGAGTGAGTGTGCATTTAAAAACTGAAATAATTGTCAAAGGCACAAACTTTTATTAGATCTGGGCAAAATATACAGGAGGTAACCTTCAGTGAGAAGGAGGTGTGCGACTAGATAGAGATGCTTTTCCAGATTTCTGATGCAGAATCTGGATTACGTTAGGGAAAAATCTTGTGCTTCACAATGTCCAACTTAAGACCTGATCTTGCCAGCACTGACTCATTAAAGAGAATGTTTGTCTAAAAAAGAAAAACCAAAGTCAAGAAAACTAAGTACAGCGAAATACTGTAAGGAAACAATTGGTGACGTTGCACGGAGAAGGCTGGGTGAACAGCCATTGGCCATTGGTTACTTCTTTAATGTTTCCTTGCTTCTAGACTAGTTCAACTTCATTCCTTTTCTACTACTTGGGTAAGTAAAAGTCCGGACCAGAAAAAAAAAAGTGGGTTTATTCCCTGGATAAGCCTGTGCTCAACAGGGCTGCGCGGTGTGCAGTCCCGCCCTAACTGATGGGAGCTCCTGGGCACGGTTACCTCGCCACCACTCGCAGGTGCCGGGGAAGCGAGACCTACTCTTCGCGGCCAGGCTCACCTGAGCGCCTGCGCAGTACTCTCGCGCCCCACAGGCTCCGCCCACTTCCTACCTGCGGCGCCAGAGCCCGCCGGGCCAGCGCCCTCCGCAGGCCGCTTCGGAGGGCGAGCATGGCGGAGCCCGGAGCGCGCCGGGAGTCCCGCCTGGGGCTGGGACTCGCGCTCTCCCGCTTCCTGGTCCGCGCGCCCGCTCGGTTACGTCTGTGCTGGGCCCGGTTGGCGGCGCGCCTCCGACGCTCCTGGCCCCGAGCGGACCTGTGCGGTCTGTGGGGTCGACTCCGACCCTTTGCTAGGCCTTTGTTCTGCGAGGTTCTGGCCGGGACGTCAGAGGTGATGTTGCAATGAGCAGAAGAACCCCGAGCTCCGTGCAGTTCCACGTCCTGGGTCGCCACGTGTCCTCCCCTCCCCCTAGGCACTAACACTGAAACGTGGGGCGATGCGTGGCTGTACGTGGGTGCTTTAGGCATCTCGAGGGGGGTGATGGTGTGGTACTGACCAGGAGCCTTCACCTTTATCACAGAGCGCTCTGCTGACCCCTGCATAGCCTGGGAGGCTTGGAATAAAGATGGGTGACAGGCCTGAAAGGAAACCTTTGCAATCATACGCAAGGAGGTCAAAAGTAAATTGTTGCAAGGAGGTCAAAAGTAAATTGTTCTATGCTACTTAAACCGCTGCCTTCTTAGGTTTTCCTTCTTTGATTGTTGGCACCCAGAAGAACTTCATCTAACACGTTAAAACTGTTTCCCCCCTATGGTAATGTCTCTGTTAGGTGTACTCTGGTGTTTTGTAGTTTTTTTTTTCTCTTTTTTTTAAAATTTTTTATTATTACACTTTATTCATTTTGTATCCCCCCATAAGCCCCTCCCTCCTCCCCTCCCGATCCCACCCTCCCTCCCCTTTCTGCATGCATGCCACGCCCCAAGTCCACTGATAGGGGAGGTTCTCCTCTTCTTTCTGATCTTAGTCTATCAAAAGTTCTCATCAAAAGTGGCTGCATTGTCCTCTACTGTGGCCTGATAAGGCTGCTCCCCCCTCAGGGGGAAGTGATCAACGAGCAGGCCAATCAGATTATGTCAGAGGCAGTCCCTCTTCCCATTACTATGGAACCCACTTGGACACTGAACTGCCATGGGCTACACCTGTGCAGGGGTTCCAGGTCATCTCCACGAATAGTCCTTGGTTGGATTATGAGTCTCTGGGAAGTTCCCTGTGTTCAAATTATCTTGTTCTGTTGTTCTCCTTGTGGAGTTCCCGTCCCCTCCAGCTCTTACTATTTCCCACTTCTTACATAGAATTCCATTCACTCTGCCCATCAGTTGGCCATCAGGCTCAGTATTTGCTTTGACAGTCTATACTGCAGAAGCTTTCAGAGGCCCTTTGTGGCAGGTTTCAAGGTTGTTTCCTGTTTTCTTCTGGCTTTCAGAGGCCCTCTGTAGCAGGTTCCGAGGTTGTTTCCTATTTTCTTTTTCTTCTGATGTCCATCCTCTTTGCCTTTCAGGATGGGGATTGAACATTTTAGTTAGGGTCCTCTATTTTGCTTAGTTTGTTTAGATGTACAGATTTTAGTGGGTTTATTCTATGTTGTATGTTTATATGAGTGAGTATATACCATTCGTGTTTTTTGCTTCTGGGACAACTCACTCAGGATGATCCTTTCCAGGTCCCACCATTTACCTGCAAATTTCATGATTTCCTTATTTTTCATTGCTGAGTAATACTCCATTGTATAGATGTACCACAGTTTCTGCATCCATTTTTCACTTGAGGGGCACCTGGGTTGTTTCCAGCTTCTGGCTATTACAAATAAAGCTGCTACAAACATGGTTGAGCAAATGTCCTTTTTGTGTACTTGAGCCTTTTTTGGGTATATGCCTAGGAGTGGTATGGCTGGATCTTGAGGAAGCGCTATTCCTAGTTGTCTGAGAAAGCGCCAGATTGATTTCCAGAGTGGTTGTACAAGTTTACATTCCCACCAGCAGTGGAGAAGGGTTCCCCTTTCTCCACAACCTCTCCAGCATGTGTTGTCCCTTGAGTTTTTCATCTTGGCCATTCTGATGGGTGTAAGGTGAAATCTCAGGGTTGTTTTGATTTTACATTTCCCTAATGGCTAATGAGGTTGAGCATTTCTTTAAGTGCTTCTCTGCCATTCGATATTCCTCTACAGAGAATTCTCTCTTTAGCTCTGTTCCCCATTTTTTAAGTGGATTACTTGGTTTATTGCTTTTCAGCTTGTTTAGTTCTTTATATATATTGGATATGAGTCCTCTGTCAGATATGGGTTGGTGATGATTCTTTCCCAATCTGTAGGCAGTCGCTTTGTTTTGATGATGGTGTCCTTTGTTTTACAGAAGCTTTTCAATTTCATGAGGTCCCATTTATTGATTGTTGCTCTTAGAGCCTGTGCTGTTGGTGTTCTGTTCAGGAAGTTTTCTCCTGTACCAATGAGTTCTAGGGTATTCCCCACTTTTTTTTTTCTAGCTGATTTAATGTGTCTGGTTTTATGTTGAGGTCTTTGATCCACTTGGACTTCAGTTTTGTGCAGGGTGATAAGTATGGATCTATTTTCATTTTTCTACATGTAGACATCCAGTTGGACCAGCACCATTTGTTGAAGATGCTATCTTTTTTCCATTGTATGGTTTTGGCATCTTTGTAAAAAATCAGGTGTCCGTAAGTGTGTGGGTTTATTTCTGGGTCTTCTGTTCGATTCCATTGATCCACCATTCTGTTTCTATGCCAGTACCATGCAGTTTTTATAACTGTTGTGCTATAGTACAGCTTGAGATCAGGGATGAGATACCTCCAGAAGATCTTTTATTGTAGAGGATTGTTTTAGCAATTCTCGGTTTCTTGTTATTCCATACGAAGTTGAGAATTTTTCTTTCCAGGTCTGTAAAGAATTGTGTTGGCAATTTGATGGGAATTGCATTAAATCTGTAGATTGCTTTTGGTAAGATGGCCATTTTTACTATGTTAATCCTGCCAAGCCATGAGCATGGGAGATCTTTCCATCTTCTCATATCTTCCTCTAATTCTTTCTTCAGAGACTTGAAATTTTTTTCATACAAGTCTTTGACTTGCTTGGTTAGGGTTACACCAAGGTACTTTATGTCATTTGTGCCTATTGTGAATGGTGTTGTTTCTCTAATTTCTTTCTCAGCCCTTTTGTCTTTTGTATACAGGAGGGCTACTGATTTTTTTGAGTTAATTTTGTATCTGGCCACTTTGCTGAAGGTGTTTATCAGCTGTAGGAGTTCCCTGGTAGAGTTTTTGGGGTCACTCATATATACTATCATATCATCTACAAATAGTGATAATTTGACTTCTTCCTTTCCCATCTGTATCCCCTTGATCTCCTTCAACTGTCTTATTGCTCTAGCAAGGACTTCCAGCACTATGTTGAAGAGATATGGAGAGAGTGGGCAGCCTTGTCTTGTCCCTGATTTCAGTGGGATTGCTTTAAGTTTCTCTCCGTTCAGTTTGATGTTGGCTATAGGCTTGCTGTAAATCGCTTGTATCCCTGATCTCTCCAGTACTTTAAACATGAATGGATGTTAGATTTTGTCAAATGCTTTTTCAGCATCTAGGGAGATTATCATGTGGTTTTTTTCTTTCAGTTTGTTAATATGGTGGATCACATTGATGGATTTCCGTATATTGAACCACCCCTGCATACCTGGGATGAAGCCTACTTGGTCATAGTGGATAATATCTTTGATGTGTTCTTGGATTGGGTTTGCAAGTATTTTGTTAAGTATTTTTGCATCAATGTTCATAAGGGAGATTGGCCTGAAATTCTCTTTCTTTGTTGAGTCTTTGTGAGGTTTAGGTACCAAGGTGATTGTGGCTTCATAGAATGAGTTTGGTAATGTTCCTTCTGTTTCTATTTTGTGGAATAGTTTGAAGAGAATTGGAGTTAGCTCCTCTTTGAAGGTCTGGTAGAATTCTGTGCTGAAGCCATCTGGTCCTGGGCTTTTTTTGGATGGGAGACTTTTGATGACTGCTTCTATTTCTTTGGGGGATATAGGACTATTTAATTGATTTACCTGGTCCTGATTCAGCTTTGGTAAGTCAAATCGATCAAGAAAATTGTCCATTTCATTTAGATTTTCAAATTTTGTTGAGTATAGACTTTTGAAGTAAGTCCTAATGATTGTTTGGATTTCCTCAGTGTCTGTAGTTATGTCCCCCTTTTCATTTCTGATTTTGTTGATTTGGGTGGTGTCTCTCTGCCTTTTAGTTAGCCTGGCTAAGGGTTTGTCGATCTTGTTGATTTTCTCAGAGAACCAGCTCTTGGTTTCATTGATTCTTTGAATTGTTTTATTTGTTTCTAATTGATTGATTTCAGCCCTGAGTTTGATTATTTCCAGCCGTCTACTCCTTTTTGGTGTGTCTGCTTCTTCTTTTTCTAGGGTTTTTAAGTGGGCCATTAAGTTGCTTGAATGAGCTGTCTCGAATTTCTTCTTGAAGGCACTTAGTGCTATGAACTTTCCTCTTAGCACTGCTTTCATTGTGTCCCACACGTTTGGGTATGTTGTGTCTTCATTTTCATTGATTTTTAGAAAGACTTTAATTTCTTTCTTTATTTCTTCCCTGACCCAGCTGTCATTTAGTAACAAGTTGTTCAGTTTCCATGTGTGTGTAGGCTTTTTGCTATTTCTGTTGTTGTTGAAGTCCAGCTTTATTCCATGGTGATCAGACAGGATACAAGGGATTATTTCAGTCTTCTTGTATCTGTTGAGGCTTGCTTTGTGACCAACTATATGGTCTATTTTGGAGAAGGTTCCATGAGGTGCTGAGAAGAAGGTAAATTCTTTTGTGTTTGGGTGTAAAGTTCTGTAAATGTCTGTGAGGTCCATTTGATTCATGACCTCTGTCAGAGATATTGTTTCTTTGTTTAATTTCTGTTTTGTTGACCTGTCCTTTGTTGAGAGTGGGGTGTTGAAGTCTCCCACTATTAATGTGTGGGGATCTATATGTGGTTTAAATTTTATCAATGTTTCTTTAACAAATGTGGGTGCTCTTGTATTTGGGGCATAGATGTTCAGGATTGTGATGTCTTCCTGGTGGAATTTTCCCTTGATGAGTATGAAGTGTCCTTCCCCATCTCTTTTTATTAATTTTGGTTGAAAGTCTATTTTATCAGATATTAGAATGGCTACTCCTGCTTGTTTCTTGGGTCCATTTGCTTGGAAAGTCGTCTTCCAACCTTTTACCCTCAGGTAATGTCTATCTTTGTGCCTTAGGTGTGTTTCTTGCATGCAACAGATTGCTGGGTTTTGTTTATGTATCCATTCTGTTAATCTGTATCTTTTTACTGGAGAGTTGAGTCCATTGATGTTGAGATTAATGATCAGTGGCTGTTAGATCCTTTGATATTGATGTTGGCTGTGGTCATAAGGTTGTGTGCTTGGTTGCTTTTTGTTTTGCTGTAGTAAGGTTAATTATTTCCTGTGTTTTCTTGACAGAAGCTAATTTTCTTGGGTTGTTTTTTCCCTTCCACTG
Source organism: Psammomys obesus (assembly GCF_907164565.1). Classification (NCBI taxonomy): domain Eukaryota; kingdom Metazoa; phylum Chordata; class Mammalia; order Rodentia; family Muridae; genus Psammomys; species Psammomys obesus. The sequence goes on along the minus strand of NW_026589732.1, from coordinate 9,210,226 downwards.
TCTTCTGTAATGCTGGATTTGTGTGTAGGTATTGTTGAAATTTGTTTTTGACTTTGAATATCTTGTTTTCTCCGTCTATGAGGACTGAGAGTTTTGCAGGGTATAGTAGCCTGGGTTGACATCTGAGTTCTCTTAGGGTCTGCATGATATCTGTCCAGGCCCTTCTGGCTTTCATTGTTTCTGTTGAAAAGTCAGGTGTGATTCTAATGGGTTTGCCGTTATATGTTACTTGGCCTTTTTCCCTTGCAGCTTTTAGTATTTTTTCTTTGTTCTGTATACTTACTGTTTTGATTATTGATTTTCTTTTCTGCTCAAATTTGTTGGGTGTTCTGTAGGCCTCATGTATCCTTATTGGCTTCTCCTTTAACTTGGGGAAATTTTCTTCAATGATTTTGTTGAAAATATTTTCTGGGACTTGGAGAAGGGAGGCTTCTTTTTCCTCTATCCCTATTATTCTTCGATTTTGTCTTTTCATATTGTCTTGGATTTCTTGGACAGTCTGTGTCAGGAATTTTTTGGATTTAACATTTTCTTTGACAGATACATCGATTTCTTCCATTGTATCTTCTACACCTGAGATTCTTTCTTCCATTTCTTGTATTCTGTTGGTTATGCTTACCTCTGTAGTTCCTGTTTTCTTCCCTAAATTCTTCCTCTCCATTATTTCCTCTATTTGTGTTTTCTTTAATTTTTCCACTTCTATCTTCAGGTCTTGAGTTGTTTTGTTTACTTCCTTCACCTGTCTGCTTGTATTTTCCTCTTTTTCTTTTAGTTCCTTCAACTCTGTCTCTTTTATTTCTTTCAGTGATTTAATTATTTCTTCTCTGAAGGCCACAAGCTGTTTGGCTGCATCTTCTCGTATTTCTTCACGGATGGCCCTAATCTGCTTGTCTTTATCTTCCTCCATTTCTTTACGGATAGCCATGATCTGTTTGGTTTTATCTTCCTCTAATTCTTTACGTATTTTATTTGTTTCCTCTATTATCCTCTTCATCAGCATAGATGTAAGGGCATCTTCTTGATTTTCTATTATGTTGCATTGTTCAGGGCTGTTCGCCTCTGGATGGCTGGGTTCTGGAGATGCCATATTGCTCTGTCTTTTGTTGGTTGAGGCTTTACGCTGACCTCTACCCATTGGGCTGATTTAGGTGTTGGCTGTTAGTTTCTGTGCTTCCTGGAGTCCTGAGGTAGGGAGTATCCCCTTGGCCGGAAGATGATTTTTCCTGAAGGAGTCCTTCTCTGCTTTTTGGTTATGGTCACTGTATGGCCAGTGTTTCTCAGGAATTGCCACTGCTCACCTCAGGTTTATAGCCCTGAGTAGTAGCTGTGGTCTATGTTAGGCAGGGGGGATCTCCTCTTACCCATAGAATTTCTCAAGACAGCTGCCCCACTGCTGGGTTTCTTGTTATAAATTTAGTGTGCTGCTGTTCACTAAATTTCCAGGTACAGTCCTCTTGAAGAACCTGCTGATTCCCTAGCTGTGGGGTTTTCTCCCAACAGGGAAACTCAGTCTGTTATCCTGGGGCGCACAGTTCTGTCCAGGAAAGTGGGAGGTGCACTCAAAAGTCTCTGGGCCAGAGGCTGATTGCTCTGCTCTGGACCTGGAGAATGTGCACCTAGGTTGAGTTGGCACCTGGGGGCGCTGCTCTGGTCTGGAGGCTGGGTGCCTCACTCTGTACCAGAAGCTGTGTGTCCCTGTCTGGGATGGTGGCTGCAGGCACTGCTCTGGTCCAGACGCTGTGGGTGCAGCCCTCTTGAAGGACCAGGTATTCCCACAGTTTTGACAGTCTACCTAGGGATAACTGGTTGATCCTTGGCACAGTATCTGAGGGCTGCTGTAATGGCTCTCTGGCTTTTGTAGGTCTGAGGATGCAGCTGTGTGTCCCAGTGCCCTAGGGGAACTCAATAATGGTGGCAGAGCACAGTGCTCCTGCCTGCACTAGAGTCTGCATGAGTCCAGGAAGTGTTTTGGTGCTGGGTGTCCAAACGTTAGAGCTGCTGACCCCCTCCGCTGGGGGTTTCCTCCTGCCAGAGACACGCAGTCTGGTGCCCTGGTGCCCTGGTGCCCACAGTTCTATCTGAGGCGGCGAATCAGGTGCACAGGCAGGCGCCTATGTCCCGGCTCTGTGTCCGGACTGGCTCTTGGGGCACCCGCGGAACCCGAGTCTTTTCCAGGGGATGTCTGGGTAACCTGAGGTCGGTCCCAATTGTTTCCTGCTCCGTGGGGTTATCTCTCGACTGGGAAATTCAGTCTATGGTGTTGTGGGCCCACAGTTCAGTCTGGGACCGTGACCAGATCGCGCTGGCGGGTAGCTCTGGGCTGGCGACCAAGCGCCTGGCGGAACTGGGATCTCTTCCGCTGTTTAGCCGGGTGAGTTAAAGCTCATTGAATCCCCCACCGTGGGGTATCCTCTCACCTGAGAAACACAACCACTTGTGTTTTATGGCCGCGAGTTCTGATTGCTGGTCACTGTGCCAATCCTGCTGTGCTGCTCCTCAGAATGAGAGTCCTCCCGGTGCCGCCATCTTGCCCCGCCTCAATTATTCTGTAGTTTTCTATTTACAAATATTGTCCATTTACTAGAAAAACGAGAATTTAGACCACTTCACAGCCTTCAGGCGTCTTTGGCATTTAAAATATTCACTGCATTAAATTACATTATCGTTTATGATTTCCTGCTAATAGTTACATTAAAGTAACATTCCTTATATCGTTAGAGACTGGGAAAAATTATAGGAGTTATCAGATACGGTTTTATTGGGGTGCCTTCTGGAAAGGATTAGGGTTAGATGAGTGAGGTCTTAAAATTAGTAATTTTGGAAGAATATAGCCTTTTTTAAAAAAGGCATTATTTTGTAAGCTAGCAAATGTAAACAAAGTGTCATTCATGTAAAGACAGCATCTATTTGATTAAAATCTCACTTAGACTGTCTTTTTTAGCCTTGAGTTAACAGTGTATTTCCTTATTCAATTAATGCTTATTCTTTTATGCTGCAGACACTTTCCCAGAAACTATAGATGTGGGAAAAAAGGTACAGTTCTTTCTCTGTTGGGAGTTTGCAGTTCGCAGGAAACATGACCAAAGAGAAACTACAGCCAATTCCCTGTAGCTGAGGCCAGCATCTGTGGAGTTAAGCAAAGGAAGGAAAACCCTGGGGAAAAGGAATTCTGCAGTAATCTGTCTGCTCAACACATGCTGCTTCCTGATCACATTCTTCCAGCCTCACACTCTCCAAATGTTTATTTCATCATTACTTTGATTTTCTTTAAAATCCAACATTGTGTGGAACTCTGAATATCACATTGCTATTGTTTGTCCAACCGAGATTTCTCGTTAAGTGGGACATTTTATTGTTCTCATGTGATTCTTAATTAGACTTTATTTAGGGTTTCAAAGCTCACACTGATGCAGTTCCAAGAGTCTGTTCAGGTCTCTGTTGTGTACTTTCCCATTACGTGTGCAGTCGTGTATGAATATGTGTTATCTTCATTAGTTTGATGATTATGGACAAAGCTGTTTGTATTTCTTTGTAATTGCATTCCTGTTTTGACACAGATGAGGAAAACCCCTCTTCTAGACAGTTAAATTCATAACTATTTCCTTTAGCAAATATTGGACTTTCCCTAGAAGCACTAGCTACCTTAAACAAAAGGACTGTCAACAGACACCAAGACTGTGCTGTTAACACCCCCAGCCATCTTTACTGCTTTGCCTTGAGAAAACTACTCACAGCTGCTTGCTCTGGCGTCTGAAAGTGTAGCCTCGCCTGGACTTTTTATAATTTTTTTTTTTTTTTTGCCAGGCCTTTTACTCACACAGGTGTAGAGAATCTCCACATGGCTTGTTATCCGTTTCTGTCTGGGTCAGCCCAGCAGTGGCCGTGTCCCTGTGCTAAGGCGGTAAGCCGGTGAGTGCCTCCAAACCTATGGCTGTATTGGTCTAGACACCTCATCTCTGGCATATAAGTAATCAGTTCAGAGCCACTCTTCAGTGCTGCCTCCCTTGCTGTTGCGAGATCACACCCAATAGAGACCTCTGTCAAGCGGTCTTTTCTTGTTTACTTGCAGCATTGTGGCTTGCATTGGCTACTACCAAGAAAGAGGCAGAGGAGACACCAGAGTGGCAGTGAGGGCAGAAGGCAGTGAAAGCTAAGAAGTTAGGCAGGCTTCGAGGTAGCCAGGTTAACTGATGGCCGGAGAAGCAGCTGAGCGTCTTGAGAATGGTCAGGGAGAAAGAAGAGTGGTCAAGTAAGGGGATGTCAAGAAAGGGAGGAGAGTTGAGACGGATGAAGGATGAAAGCCAGAGAATGGAAACTACAGCCCTGGTCACCAGAAGACTGCCAGAGAGCCATGGAGGTTTAGGGATGAGGGTCTTAAATCTCAGGCTGAGAGCTGTGCCACTGGATGATGGTCAGGAATAAAGAGCTTCAATTCCTAGCCCTCCATAGGAACTGTAACACAGGCTGCCATTAGGGGCTGATGAATTAGGACAGTAGACCTGACTAGAGGCTGCAGAATAGCCATGGCCAAGTGCTTAGGAATTGGACTTTCTAGGCCTACTCAAGCGGTAGCACTTGCAGGACCCAGGGAGCTGATCCTGGCAGCTTGTCTGAGGACTGACACACGGAGGGTATGCTTCGCCATTGCTCCTGCCAGCTGCTGCCATTGACTGCTGCTGCCAGACAGGGAGAAATGAAAGCAGCGGAGAAGACCAGGTCTTTTTCCTTGCCTACCCATGATTCCACCTGGGCAGAGCAGGGATGAGCTCTGCCAGCTGATTGGCAGCAGAGCCACCAGTTCTTTTCTCTAAGGCATTATTTCTAATTGTTCTTAGTATAATAAGAATCCTTGGTAAATCTTATGAGCATATTGGTCTGTGAAGTTTCTAAATGTATAACATGCACAGAGTTGCAAAGAAAACAAATGATAAAGAATTGAATACAAGGAAAGAATTGAACTTGATGGAAATCTGCAAGCAATTTTTTTTTAAGGTGATGTATGTATCAGGCACAGAATAGCAAATGTAATGGTGGATACGAGAAAAGTTGAATTAGTGATGAGAATAAGGGGAATTTTAATATATATGTAACAAATATAGTTAGAACATAATATTTATAAAATTGTCATCTAGAGTGCCACAAGTCCTGATACTGTTCATTGCCTCCCTTTAGGACAAAAGAAAATGCTTAATTTTAGTTAGCAACTGGTTACCACTAAGGTAAAACTTTTACCTATCCAAATTATCAGACCCTTTTGATTGCCATCAGTATATTTTTTTGGACTGTGCCCTGCAGGTTACAAACCACTGCTCAAGAGTTCTTACCCAGGAGTGGAGTTGTTAGCTCATAAATTACATGCATATTCATCTTTACTAAATAATACCAAAATGTTATATGAATTTATGTTCTCCATAGCAGCATATGGGGGCTTTCTGAATCTTCATTTTCTTCTTTGAGGTCTGATGCAAACACCTCATATAACAAATAGGTACCAGTAATTGGGTGATAAAAATGGAGGCAGGCTAAGAGAAAAAGCAACTTAATGTTATTGCTGCTTGATTTTGTCAATCTCGTGAAACTGTGCAGAGGGAAGCAAGCAAGGTTGATCCAGTGCAGCTGTAGCTGGGAGGAGGACAGTTACATGTCAGATGCTTGTCTTCTGGAACCATATTCCTGGGCTAATGTCTTCTGCAGTTACTTCCCTGGGTAAATACTCTCGTGTGTGCTATATTCTGAAGCCACTAGATGGTGCTGTAAACCAACATTTGCATGGTGTGTTTGTGTGTTGGCATGTGAGTGTGTGATTTTTTTTGAGTTTGTTTTTCCTGAACTGTACTTTTGTCTTGGATTTGTTTTGTGTTTGCATGTTTTGTGATGAATTATTTAGTAGTGAAAAGATGAAATAAAACATTTGTGGGTCACATTATTATTGCTAGTGTCAACAATATTAAGAATTAAAATATTATCAATAAAAGCAAGAATTAAAAATGAAAGACAAATTACATGTCACTTTATTATAAAAAGCCTTAACTGTGTCATTGGCTATTTGTTAAGAAACTATGTGCATTATGTTGAACATTTCTTTAGGGAGGTATAAAGAATTTAAAATGCTCTAAGGGGGATTAAAAAAACTACTGCATTTTTATTGGTCTTATTAATATATCTTGGTGATTCTGTATTACACTATGCGGTGCTATTTTTATTAAAGTAGCAGAAAAATTGTGATCATCTCAATATTTAACTATAGCAAGAACATATTTAATGATTGTATTAATAAAACAAATTAGTGTACGAACATCATTTATAGATATTTGAAAGGAGTTGGCTGTCCTTAGGCTTTACATAGGAAAATGGATTTGGCACCTATTAAATTACTTCTCTGGATTTTGAGAAAAATGTTACATGAAGATATTTCTGAGTTTTTTTTTATTATTTAATGTGGATTTTTTTCTTGTAATCATTGAGGCACCTTTTAGCTTTATGTACTCACCTGCGTCCTGACATCTGTTTTCCAGTGCTGCAGTACTGCAGATACCTTCTAGCTGAAGAATTGACCTATTAACCTATTTTAATTTACTTAACCCTCACCAGGTGATTTTAAAGCATTTTTACAGTTTGTTTTATTTTGTTTTTTGTTGATACTGTGTTGAAGATTGGAACATTAGCACGAGGACTTGCAGGCTGTGCTCAAACAAGAGGGCCGTATTTCCTGCTTGTTAGATGTTTCAGGATACTGCCTACGATGCTTACAAACATTCTCTAAGATCTAAGTTCAGATGCCCTTCTGTGTCTTGTGGAAGTGGGCAAACAGTTTTTAGGGAAATCAGAGCACCTTGGATTAAAACTTGCTTTTAGAAACATGTCTAGCTGTAGGACACAGGCTTCCCTCTGTCCGGCTTTCACTCAGCACTGAGTTTCAGCCTTTTTTTACACTCATTCCTTGGCAACCTCTGCCATGCTTAGCTGCAGCCTGGTGTGGACCCTACTGCTGAGCTTCATCAGGTAGGGTAGCAGTTGGGGGTGCCTGAGTCACAGAATGACTCAGGGTTCCTGGGTGGAACCTTTTTTTTTTTTTTTTTTTTCCAGCAGTCAACGGAACAGAAATGATGCTTTGGCCTCAATTTCTCTTCTTAATTGTGACATGGAAAAACAGTGCCTGGGTGCTCAGCAGAATGAACAGCAGTTCCCAGAGTGATCGTCTACCTCACTGGAACACTATTATGAACACTATAGAGCTCTCTCTCTGCAATAGAGAAAGAAAAACTGGCTCTCAGTCTGAGCAGCACTATATTGAGAGAAGGAAATGATGTGAAATAACTTGAAAGGAAGATCAGATTGAGTATGGAATTGTTCACATTGACCAAAAAATCCCCCCATCCTAAAGAGTTCATTTTAACCCCAAAGCAGGCAGTTACTTTGAGCATAGGCAACACGGGGTATGACAGAAAGGGCATCTCCTTAGCAGAATTTCTAAAGGTGTCTCTTCTGTTTCCAGTGTTCTTATTGACCACGGTATTTGGAGTCTTTATTAAAAGGTGCCTGACAGACTCAGGCAAGGAAACGGAGGCTAACTGCAGATCTTCACCTTTCCTCCACTCTTCCAGATCCAACCCCCAAAAGTCTCATCCCCAGTCCTGGAGCAAGCCTTCTCCTGCAGCCTTCCTTCTCCCCTTGCCTCATCTCCAGTGGATCATTCAGATCTTCTCCTCCAAGCTCTCCTCCTCCTACTCATTGCTTCTCCCAGCCCCAACTCCCAACAGGCATTCCTTGGAAGCCCACAGGACAATGGCCAGAGAAACAGGGAGGCTAGCTGCAGATCTTCACCCCCCCCTCCAAACCCACTGCCCATCCCTTCACACTGTAGCAGAACACCTATTGCAGTCCTCCCTCCTCCTCTGACCCCTGCCTGTCTCCAGTGACGGTGTAGGACTGTTCCTCCAATCTTCTTTTTCCCATTCACCCCATTTTCCCAGCCTCCACCAGCAGCTGCCGTTTCCAGCTGCAGATCTTCACCTTTCTCTTCTCTCCATCAAATGCAGCCTCCTTCCACACCCCCAGCTCTGTAGCAGACCACCTCCCTCCCGCTGCCCACATCTCCTGTGGATCACACGAATCTTCCCCTCCTGCTTTTCTCATTACTTTCTCCCAGGCTCCAGCTCCAGCAAGCATCCTCTGGAAAACCTGCAGGCCACTCTGGCCAGGGAAGCAGGTAGGTGAGTATCAGGTCACTCTCTCTTCTCCCCTCCACATTCAGTCCTCCATATTCTTCCCCAGCTCTACAGCAGACTATCTGCTGTGGATTCTCCTCACTGTCTGCTCCCATTCTCAGGGTTCTAAACAGATCACAACAGAACACTAACAGAACACAGAGTCTCCTGTGGACCCCCTTAGCATCCCCTTCTTCTCCCCTTTCCACCCCATTCCTAAGTGTCAGTTCCCAATACTTAGGAACACATTTTACCTGGAACCCTCAGTGGCCACACCTATCAGGATCCCAGAAGAATTTTCTACCAGGCAACCCACAGCCACCACTGTATCCTCAGAACCAGAGAGGGCAATAGAAACCGAGAAACAAAACACCCACCCAACAAAGACCAGACCCAGTTACTACAGTCTTTCTGAACCCAAATGCCTAGATGCAAGCATAAAAGTGCAATAACATCCAAGACAGTGTGTCTCTACTCGAGCCCAGCAACCCAACCATAGTACCACAGTAGGCTCAGAATATTACAACATAGCTGAAGCACAAGACTAAAACCTTAGGATGCCTCTATGAATAAGACAGAGGTTCTTTTTTTTAAAAAAGCAATACAAATGCGTTAGTGGTTGCAGGTCATCCCATGGGTTAAGTAGTAGATAGCACCACCTCGAAGCCTCTCTTTTAAAAAAGAGCACATCACCCTCTTAAATGGGGCTCTGACGTTTCAGACGATAGTGTGTCTGGTGTCATCTGTAAATTCCACACGCACCTGTGTGCACTGTCCCTGTGAACCGGTCTTGCCCAGCACTTTGGTTATCCTAGCCAGCTTGATGGGCTACATGTGGCTTTTGCCCATGATGTTGGCAATCTGGTAGAGGATGATAGAGGTTCTTAAAGAGGAAAAAAAAATCCTTAAAGAAATTGAGGGAAGCACAAACAAACAGTAGAAGGAAATAAATAAAACAATTCAAGACTGGAAAGTAGAAATAGACTCAATAAAGAAAACCTAAACTGAAGGAAATCTAGAAATGAAAATTTTAGGAACTGGAACCTTAGAGAAAAGTCTCAAAAAACAAAACAAAACAAAAAAAACAAAAAACAAAAAACAACAAAAACAAACCAACCAACAACAATACAAGAGATGGAAAAGAGACTCTCGGGCATCAAAGACATGACAGAAGAAATGGATATCATGGTCAAAAAAAAATGTTATATCTTAAAAAAAATCCTGACTCCAAATCCCCAGGAAATCAAAAACACCATGAAAAGAATGAATCTAAAATCAATAGGAATAGAGGAAGAAGAAGAAATCCAGGTGAATGGAACAGAAACTATTTTCAACAAAATCATAAAGGAAAAATTTCCAAACCTAAAGAAGGAGATGGAAACAAGTACATAGACAAAAAGCCAGACATGCAGAAAGTGAGAGACCTTGGAGCACTCAGTCCTATAGGGAGGTGTCTCCATACAATCCCTTCTCGGGGATCAGGGTATCTCCATTGAATAGCATGTAGAAAGAGCGTAGAAGACAGAGTGGATGGAAGACACCAAGAAAACAAGGCCCTTTAAATCAACATGATTGAAGCCATATGAACTCACCGAGACTGAGGCAGAATGCACAGGGCCTATATGCTTTAGGGCCCTAGAGCTAAAAAGAGAAGTGGACACATTTCTCCATCCCTAACCTAGAACCTATCTCCAATTCATAAATACTTGCAAATGAAAAGGTACTTTTCTCTAAGGGAGTCTCACTGGGGAAACAAACTACTCTTTAAGTATAGGTTGCATGTCCGCAGTAGATGCCAACACAAAATGAACTTAGTGGCATCATTGAAGGTTTCTTATCTCAAAGTAGTGTCAGGGCTATTTCTTTTTATCTTATTTTTTTATTATATATATATATTTTTTCTCTTTTTTTTACCCTATAGGTCTTTTGTGTGTGTATGTGTGTATGTTCATATATATATATGTATACACATATATACATACATATATATACACATATACATACACACACACACACACACACACACACACACACACACACAATGTTTTCTGGTTTAGAATTTTTAAGGGATTCCTGACTGTGCAGTTGAGTGGTTTTTGTTTCTTGTGCCATCTCTTGGGCTCTTTTTCTTCTGTTTGTTCTGTCTGATTTCAATGTGTTAGTTTTAATTTTATCTTATTCTATTTAATCATGATTTCATAGAAACCTGTTTGTTTTCTAATGAGAGGCAGAAAGGAGGTGGATCTGGATGAGAGGGGAAGTGGGGAAGAGCTTAGAGGAGTCAAGGGAGGAGAAATTATAATCATATTATTACGTGAGGGGGAAAAACAATTTTCAATAAAATGGGGGTGTAAGACCTGGGGTCTCACAGCTCAGGAGTTCAAGATTGTGTCCTTTCCAGAACCCCCGCAGACCACATGAGTCATTGCAAAAGCAAGAGGTTTAATTTAATCATTGCGCAATGGGGTCACCCCTGCCGGTCAGCAAAGAGTGGCACCGGGAGACAAAGCCTTTTGGTTTTTAAAAGATAAAGTGCGGGTAAGTTTGAAGTTGTAGTCTTGGCAATTTAGGATTGGATGAGGAAGCTATAAAGTAAGATAATTGGTTAGTTTTAGGTGCTCAAGCTTGGCCAGTCCTGCCAAGTGTGGATGCAGCTGCAATTGAAGGTGGAGGTGGTTAGCTCATCCTTGAAGATTAGGGCTGGCTTTTGGCTGGAGGTCAGGAGCTCAGAAGAAGGATTGAGGCCATCTGGGTTCGTTGCTAAGAAACACTATTTTGAAGACAAGGGTCTGGTCATTCTTTTTGCTAAGTGAAGGGCATCGTTTGCTTGCTTTTTTTATATCTGTCCTCCCAGATAGGGTCACATTCCTCCATTCTCTGGAAAGGTACTAAAAGGCTTTAGCTTAACCTGGACCTAAACTAAAAACTATAGGCTTTAGAAGACATATAGGTTACAAAATTAGTCTATCCCTTTCAGGGGAAAAGTTGTTTTTCTTATAGACTCTACCACCCCTTAATAAAGAATTGGCTATTTTTTACTTAATGAATATTTTTATATACATTGTGATACTTTCAGGTGCCTGCCAGGAGCCCTGGGTGGCTTGTACTTGTTCTGTAGCTGTGACATTCCTAACTAGTAAAGTGGAGAATAGATTAAAATCACACCGACCTGTAGTAATACCTACAGGGCAATTAGTAAACATGCCAAACATGTCAGATTAATATTTATCACCTGGCAGCAAACTTTCTTTGGATATTAATTATAAATGGTGTGGTTTTCATATACTAACGTGTAGTTTCAAAATTATAGCTGAAATTCAGCTAACACACCTAAGATTTCAAAAAAATGAGCAACATACGTATTAAAACCACTACTATATTAAAATCAGGGGTTTTCCCAAAGAAATAAAAAAAATCACACAATTGTAGGAAATATTTTATTTGCACATAAATGTATATGTGTGTATATACGTATATATACATATGTGTATATGTATATGCGTGTATATGTATAGGTGCATAAAAGTTGCCTAGGACCACTTAATTATACAATTACTATTAAATAGTAAATAGAATATAAGGCACACCCAGATTCCACTGTGTGGTTGGTACCCTAAACGGATCTTGCTTTTGTAGTGTAAGGATGCCAGCGTAAGGTTGCCATACCTGCCTGACAAGTCATTACCGTGGCTATCAGTATTCTTTTGAAAGCACCTGCTCTTTGACTATTCATCAGTGCTGGGTTTAATCTTATAATTTATGCCCATCTTTTGTGTCTTTATAATCAGCTTCACTGTAAGTAAATTTGTGTCAATATTAAAGACTGTAAATAGGAATAAAAACCTCTTTGATGAGATGAGGGGGTAGGTATGGAGAGAAACAGGCTTCATTTTCCAAATTATTTTCTTTACCTTCAAAGACAACTCATTTTTTTATAATTAATTCCTGTGTTGTATGAAAGCAGAGAAGGATAACATGTGCTCCCCTTGACAAAAACGGATGATACCCTTGGGCTTCAAAGCAATGTGAAGTGGAAATTTCTGGCTTCTATGAAGATTCAGTTTTGTCATGTGATGTTTTGCTGCAAGCTGGGCACATGATGTTTTGCTGTAGGTTGGCTTGTGAGAGGGCATGTGATGTTTTGCTGTGAGCTCTCATAGGGGAGGGGCATGACTTTGGCTAGCTGAGAATATCCGTGGGTGGACTCTGAGGAGAGGAGATACACAGAGGCCCAAGCACAGTGAGGGATCTCTTTTTGGATTGACATTGCTGCGCTGATCTTTGTACTTTGACACTTGACTTTGCAGAGAGAAAAGTTCTCTGTCATGGCAATCCAGCTGAGCCTTGAGGCTTTCACTGACTTCATGGTCCTGCTTGGTGTTGGCCTTTGGACTGGACTGCTGGTATCCTGACGACTGAGGTTGGCAATTCCCTAAAGATTCATCGACCCTAATCAGCAGGAAGTAGATAAAAGAGGTCTTAGAGTCCTTTTTCCTACTAATATCCTACCAAAGGTCCGTGCGCTGGAAGGGAGGTAAAGGAGTCTAAGAACCCTAAATAAAGTAGGTTTGGTGAAAACTCTAAGCCTATAACAATGTGTGTGGTTAAGGTAGTGCAATGTGCTTTGTGGCACCTGATGACTGTTTTTAAACTTCTGTTTTTATTTCGTATGTGTGTGTGTGCTCATGTGTGTAATTTCTCTATTTCCCTGACATTGGAGACTGTGTCAGTACCATCCCTATCTCATGCCTTTTCTGTTTTAATCAATTGTCTCTGTGTCTACATTTTGGCGGAGGCATACCTGCCAACTGTCACTAGAGCCTTCTCTATTATTGCTCTTACTTGACAGGTTAGTGCTCATATCCATGAAACTTTCCTTCTTATTTAAAAAAAGCTTTAACAATTCCTACCTTATATTCTGAAATATTTTAGTAGCACCTAACTCATATTTATAAACTCTCTTTTACTCTCTGGAAACATCACTAATACTATTTCGCACACAGGGGATCATTAGAGTGTATTTTGCCTATTTGGTGCATAATGTCATGTATACTGGGTTTTTTTTTTTTTTTTTGTTACTCTTTTCTCACTGATACTCATTTTTCTTTGTAACGCTGATGTCTAAATGTTACTAATTAAAACATAGAAAGCAAACAAGAATCTCAAAGAGCTTGACTCGCCAAAGAGAACAAAGGAACTAATTTAGAGCAGGCTGGTTCATTTCCATCATTTTCCTATACCCTGTGTATGTCTGGCTTGTAGCTGATTCCTTCCCCTTGTATTCTGCAATATTCCCAAACATTTAGTCTGTAAATGATGCTTTTGACAGGAACTTTACAGGCAGCTTCTCACATCACTCTTAGTGATTCTAGTGGAATCATTGCATCATTGTCATGCTTTTTTGTTCATAGTATCCATTCAGTGAGAGGGGTTCAGTCTCTAGCACAGAAATAAATTAAAAAAAACATATGCTGAGATTCATAACCTAACTTTTTGCAGAGTGCAGAAAATCTTATGAAAGAAGGGTAAGATAGAAAGACCTGGAGGGAACGGGAGCTCCACAAAGAGAGCAACAGAACCAAAAAATCTGGGCACAGGAGTCTTTTCTGAGACTGATGCTCCAAACAAGGACCATGCATGGAGATGACCTAGAACCCCTGCACAGAGGTAGCCCATGGCAGCTCAGTGTCCAAGAGGGTTCTGCAATAATAGGAACAGGGCCTGTCTCTGACATGAACTCATGGGCTGGCTCTTTGATCACCTCCACCTGAGGTGGGAGCAGCCTTACTAGTCTACAGAGGAAGACAAAGAAGCCTGTCCTGATGAGACCTGATAGACTAGGGTTAGATGACCTCCTCTATCATTCAACTGGGGGAGGGGCATAGGAGAAGAAGAGGGAGGTAAGGTGGGATTGGGAGGGGATGGGGGAGGGGGCTACAGCTGGGATACAAAGTGAATAAACTGTAATTAATAAAAAATTGAAAAAACAATCTGGATTCTAATCCATTTTGGGATCTATATCTAAGTGACAAATACTTTTTGTGTCATGTTTTGAACTTTTTTAGCTGTATATTTTTCTATATAAATGTTTTTAAGTTTAATTCTTGGTCTTTTATGTTTTGTTGTATCCTCCTTGCCTTAGTTAAGGTACATTTCCTCCCCCTCCAACCTGTGTTTGTAGCATTCATTTACACATTTTCCGTTAGCTGGTTTGTAGTGTCATCTTTGGTTAAATATAAGTACTCCTTTACTTAGCATATAAACTGCCATATATCCCAGGATACTTCTGTTTTCTGTAGTCTAAGGTATTTATAATACCTGTTTACATTTCTTTTGGAAAGGAAGCAAGTCTCTTTTTGAGTCACAAGTTATATTATTAGGCATTTGATTCTTTCGTTTATATTGAAAATAGATTCTTTTCTCATTCAATATATCTTGCTTACATTTTTTTTTCTCCCTCTACTCCTCCCAGTTCCTCCTAACCTTCCCTCTTCTCCAGATCCACTCTCTTTTTGTCTCTCATTAGAAAAGAACAGGCTTCTAAGAAATAACCAAACATATTAAAATAAAAGATAATTAAATGAGGCAAAAATATCATATCATGTTTGGATACGGCAACCCAACAGGAGAAAAAGAGTCTCAAGAACAGACACATGAGTCAGAGATATACTTGTTCTCATGGTCAGGAGTCCCATAAAAATCCGAAGCTAATAGCTATAATATATAGGTAGAATGCCTGGTATAGGTCTCTGTGATCTTATATGTGCCTTGGTTAGTTGGTTCAGAGGGCCTTGTTCTCCTGGTGTCCTCCAGCCCTCTGACTCTTGCAATCTTTCTGCCTCCTCAGGAAGCAAGTTTTTTAATGTCAATTAACCAACACAATTTAGGTTACTTTCTATAGTCATAATGCCACGTTCTACAAATCCATATTCAAAAGAAAACCCCCAAAATGTATTTTAAACATGGAATCTTAAAAATATACCTCTGAAGAATTCTCAGGTAATAAATACCATGATGGAAATGTAAAAATATTCATAAATTAATGATAATACTTTTATCAAAGTTTGTGAGATAAAGGAATTTTATGCTTCAATACATACATTGAGAAATAAAACACTGAGTATCACTATATGATGATCTTGAGGAACTAGAAAAAGAGGAAGTAAAGAAATTGATTACCAATAGGGGCAAAGTATAAGATTTTATAAGGCAACTATAACAAAAGTGCATAAGTAATTAAAGAGGGGCAAAAAACTTGAATACTTGCAGCCCTCTAGAGAGGCCCCAAAGATGGCCTTTCCTCAGACTCCTAAGTCTTACCTACATTTTCCAATTTGTTTTCATATAAAGTCATTCCCATCTAGTTATTTGATTGTTAATAATTTCTTTCATTTTTTACTCTCTGATATGCATGTTTTGCTCTCTTAAAATGCCTTGAATTTCAAAACTTTTGTTGAAAACCTAAGATTTAAACTAAGTAGATGCATGTCTAATTAAAGCAGTGTTTGTTATAGGAAGTAAAATTTCCTAACTTTATGTATATAATGGTATTAAGCTTTCAGATTAACGCTTATCACCATCTGGATCATTAATATGACAGAACTGCTTTGGGGTTATGTTGTCTTCACGCAATAGTAACGGACATTTCTTTTGTTCAGCATCTGGTGTGAGAAGATGCAGAGAAGAGCCAACTCTGCTAATTTGTAGATTGCTAGAATTAAACTTTAGCTTAATTTTTATTAAGTTTCGATATCAGAAAGGCTCTGGGAAAAATGTGTGTGATTATGAAATCTCATTGTTTTAAGACTAGCAGTGTTATACAATAAAAATGTAGTTGTCATGTAGGTATATAAGCATTATTAAGGACTTTCTGGCTTTAATTGTATTAGTTGCTGAGTAAAAACTGTAAGAAAAACCATGTTTTGTTGTTGTTGTTTGTTTTTTGGCTAAAGTTCACAAAGTCTGACATGCCTGGGAAAATAGTAATCCTGTTACAAATAGCTATGTGAGAGAATATTGAAAACAATGCATCATGTCAACTTGATTCTGATAAATCTGATATTTTTCTTCTCTTTCTTTTTCTTCCCCTATACTTATCCCCTGGGAATAACAACTAAACCCTGTCAAGGCTGTGCATAGTAAATTAAGTTTCACAGGGACCATTAAACTTTATTTTTAATTTCTCACTTGCAAGAGTTGTAAGTACCTATTAAGAAGTTTTGCTTTTAAAATAATAGAACTTTTTATTTTTTTAAGCTGAGAGAATTTGCGATAAAGTTTTCACAGGGACTATTAAATTTATTTTAAGATATTCTCTTATAAGAGATGTAAATAGCCTAATTAAAAAGTTTTGACTGTTGAAAAATAGTTGAACTTTTTCCTAACTTAAGTTTAAGAAGTGTTGTCTTCCTCAATGGAACCTTACCATTAGTTTGTGGAAAGCCACCAATGACCTTGGTAATACTCTAGGTTGTTTAAGGGTTCCCATTGGACCCCTTGGGCCAAGAAATTGATTAGATGTAACCCATTCTCAGTACAGGAAGCTTTATTTGATGACAAGAAATGTCCATTTGGGGCTCTGTTTCCCCTATTATTTTATGATTTCATTTAAATTGCCTTCACACATACACATATATCTATGTATGTATGTATATGTATATATACTGTAAGGTTTTCATACAGCTCTTCAAATGACCCTTACTTTTAGCTGTACCTCCCAGTGTTCCCTCCGTAGACCCTTCTTCTACCCTCTTCCCTGTTTGATCCTCTTATTCCTGTCCATCCCCGTTTTCATCTATAACTATTTTTTTTTTAATCCTAGGGAGAAGGGAACAGTAAGAGGCCCACAGCCAGACAATATTCAGAGAATGAGAGACCTTGGAACTTTCATTCCTAAAAGAGATTTTTTTTTTTTCATTAAACCTCTCTGTCAGGGCTCAGGGAACTCTGTGGATGAAGAGGCAGAAAGACTGTTAAAAGCCAGAGGAGATGGAGGATCCCAAGGGACCAAGGCCTTCTACACACAGCAGGACCAAAGCACACATTAACTCATAGAGCCTGTGGAGCGTGCCCAGGGCGTGCATGGGTCTGCACCAGATAGGGTCCTAGAGCTGAAATGAGAAGTGGACACACACCCACGTCCTTAATCCAGAAGCAATATCCAATTGATAGCCACTTGCAAATGAAAAAATTATTTTCTCCAAGGGAGTCTCATTGGAGAAGCCAACTACTACTCTTAAGAGTAGGCTGCATGAGCAGCAGCCCGTTCAACACAAAACAAACTCAGCAGCATCTTGGGAAGTTCTTTGTCACAGTGTTAGTCAGGCAGGTGTTTTTGTTTGTTTGTTTTGATCTTACAGGTCCTATGTTATAGTTTTCGATTTGTGTTTTATGGAATTCTTGTGGGTGCGAGTGTGTGTGGTTCAGCTTCTATATGTATTTTTTGTGTTTTTTTCTTTGGCTCTTTTTCTTGTTTGGTTGTTTTGTCCTATTCCAATTTGTTATGTTTTATTTTATTTTAATCTTATTCCTTAGATGCCTGTTGTTTTCTAAGGAGAGACAGAAAGGGTGATGGGAGAGGAGGTGAGAAGGATTAAGGAGAGGGGAAACAGTAATCAAAATATATTGTATGAAAAATTTTTTCAATAGAAGAAAAAAAAAGATTTATAAAGATACCACTTAGGATTCAATTTCTACCTTTGACTCAGTCACAGATAAATTTATCCAAGGACCATCAACCTCACAAATTTTGTGTTTAATAAACCCATGTGTATTCTAAAACTCTCAAACATAAAGGGGGCCAGAAAAAAGCTAATGCTGATGATCATGTGCCTGCTGTCCAGCTTTTGCCTTTCCTATTTTACTAGATTTATGTAGATCGAGGAGTCTGCTCCTCCTTTAAGTGTGAGTCATCTTTTGGATGTTTTTTTTTTAAGGAAACTATAGATATCATTATATTTTTTCATAAATACTTCATCATGTGATTCATTATAGTTAAATATTTATATTTTTCCTTTTAGTTAGAAATTTACAGGGAAGTGGACACAATCTCCCATCCCGAGCCAAGAAGAGAAGTTATCTCCAATTGACACCTTCTTGCAAAGGAAAATCAGGGTTTCTTTTCTTTTTTTTTTTTTTTTGAAGTCTCATTGAGTTTATAACCCATCCTTAAGGATAGGCCCCATGCCCAGTAGTTACAAGACAAACTCAATGGTGTTTTTGTAGTTTAAATTTTTTTTTTGTCTAATATTGAAATGTTTGGATTTTTTTATCTTACTGGTCTTTTGCATATATGTTATGGTTTCTGACTTTGTGTTTTTATGGTTGTGTGTGTGTGCTTATGTGTATAAATACGTGTGTGTACATGAATGTGTATGTGTTTGGGTGAGTATATCTTGCATTTTTTTTTCCATTTAAAAAAATCTGTTCTTTTTGTCTGTTTTCTAAAGAAAGAGAGAAAGAAGGTGTAGAGTTGGATAGGTGAAGTGGGGAGGAGATGAGGAAGGGAAGCTGTGATCAGAATATATTATATGAATTTTCAATAAAAATTTACACACTGAAAAATTATAACCTGTCATACTCAGTTTGAACAAATGCATGCCTGTGCTTTTTGTTTTTTAACTAAAATGATGCTTTTTAATGGGAACCAGAGATATGGTTACAATTAGGGTAGTCTGACACACACACACACACAAGAAAAAAAAAATCCATGGGCAATCCTGAATTGAAAGTTTACAAAATAACAAGGGATCTGACTGCGACATCTGTCATGCCATTGATTGCCAGGGTTGATGCCTGTGCTATTTGGATCCTTATAAGGATATAGAACATTAATTTCAGAAAAGTTTCCTCCTGTCCCATCTCAGTTAATAGTGACTGCTCCAACAGAGGCACCTAGTTCTAATTAAAACACAATCACTTAGTTTTGTGTGTCCTGTAGCTTTAATGTGCACTCTTTGCACTTTGGTTGTGTTCAGAGAACGGGTAAGGGGACATATGTAGGATCAGGAATTTGATGTGAGAAGCCATCACGTAGCTTGGGTTACATAATGTAGCTTGGTAAGAGCACTGTCTGCTCTTCCAGAGGACCCAGGTTCAATTCCCAGCACCCACATGGCAGCTCACAACTGTCTGTAACTCCAGCTCCAAGGGATCTGATACCTTTACGTTCATGCACATAAAATAAAATAATTAAAAAAAACCATAATGTGGCTTGGAATTGGAGATTAGTAAAGGAGGTTCTCAAACAGGCCAAGTTTGAATGTAGACAAGATAGAATTTGCTGGTGGGCTGGTTGCAGATGTTTCACTTTCTGAGATGGGAAAAACTCGAAGGAAAGTAGTTTGAGGTTGGAAATTAAAGTTTCTGTTTTGGACATGTATTATAAGAGTAGACATTAGGCCTGGTGATGCATTTAGAAGTCACTGTCACACATATTAATCTTTTTATTTGGGTCATTGTCAGGCGACAGGTTCAGTAAGCTAGTTCAGGGATTACATCTGTGTGTAGCTGGGCTGGCTAGATTCTCTCAGTCAGTTGGACTCTTCCCGTGTGCAGAGTGAAGAAAACCAGATATGCAACAGAGGGGTAGCACTTTAAGCCAGGGTACTGCTGCAGCAGTTTCATGTCACATACAGTGACACTGTGCATTTTTTTAAAAAAATAAATTCTTTTAAAAGACAAATAGGGGCCAATAGGAGGGCTTAGTTAATAAAGATGCTTGCCACCAACACTGATGTCTTTAGTTCCATAGCTGGGAAGGGGAGAACTGACTCCTACAAATTATCTTCTGACCACCACACCCTGTACACAAACACACACATACACTCACGTGCACACACACACACATACACTCACGTACACACACACACACACACACACACACACACACACACACACACAAATAAAAAGCATAATAACATTATTTCTTAAAAAGACAAATAGGCCATACAAAAAAGTAAAATAATGGTTAAATGAATCATTTAATATAAGGCCATGTATCTGTGAGATTACAAACCAGATGATTCACAGCTCTTCCTCTAGTGAACTTTCAATCAATCAATAGCTGAGTAGAGGACAATGCAGCCACTTCTGATGAGAACTGATAGACTAAGATCAGAAAGGAGAGGAGAACCTCCCCTATCAATGGACTTGGGGAGTGGCATGCATGCAGAAAGGGGAGGGAGGGTGGGATCGTCAGGGGAGGAGGGAGGGGCTCATGGGGGGATACAAAATGAATAAAGTATAATTAATAAAAAAAATAAAAGATTTAAAAAAAAAAGAGAGCATAGGAAGCACTTTGGCTTAACTATATTGCTGTAGGAGTTTACGTAGATTGAATCAAGGTAGACTGATGATAACACTTGAGGTCCAAGGAGATACTTTGAGAGTCAGATACTTTGTAGAGATAGGCTAGAGTGAGGGAGTTTCAGATAGAGTGACAGCTGTAAGGATTGCTTCGGCAATGGCAAAAACCTGGTTTTCCTTTTGTACAAGAAAGTCAACCACACGTTAGCTCATTCACTCAGCACACACCTTTCAAAAAGAGGTTATTTTGGCCCACAGTTCTAGGGCACAACCCATCATGGTGGGGAAGTCATGGCAACAGCAGCATAAGGCAGCGAGTTACACATGTTCACTGTGAAGAGATGAATGCTTATCTCAACCCATTTTCTCCTCTCTGTGCATCCCAGGGAAAGGTGCTCTGGCAATTCAGGATACCCCACAAGCGTATACAGAGGCTCATCTCCCAGGTGATTTTGCCCCTCTTTGGAGATGAATTTATTTATTTATTTTGCTTCAGTGCAGGATGACCTTAAAGTTAAGACTTGATTTGACAAAATAATATTGGAGGACAAAAATGTCTTGTGCATGTCAGTGAGTGGCATAAATATGTGGTACATGCACACATGCATTCTCCTCTGCACATGTGAAGGCCATAGGACAACATTAGGTGTTCTGTTCTCTCTCTCTCCATTGTATTCTCTCCATTGTGTCTCATGGAACCTAGAAGTAGGCTGGAAGCCAGCAAGTTCCAGCATTCCTCTTGTCCCTACTCTATAGCATTGTGTTAAAGGCTTCCATGAGACCCTGTCTGTTGTTTTCAATGGGTACTGGCATCTGAACTTACGTTCTCATGTTTATGAAGCATGTGCTCTTATCCATCCATCTCTCTAGCTCTTAGGAAAAAAACACTTAACTTGAGAGTTTTAACAGCTCTTCTCCCACAACAGCCCCAATTTTCTCAACTTGTTTAAAATCCATCTTTTTCTAAATTCCTTGCCTTAGCAGGATAGCTTATTTTGCATGAAAAAGATTATCATGATTAAGGAAGGAGCAGAGGAGAGGAAAACTGCAGGATGATTGCAATAAGAAATGTTAGAAAAGATGTTTCGAAGCAGCTGTGAACTAAGATTCAATGGAGGTTTTATAAGTATTGCTGTGGTATAGCAGTTTTAAAGAAACTCGAGTCGGGACATTAAAAGTACTTCTGTTTGATTTCAATCATGGTTCTTTCTTTGGTTAGAAGGAACCATGTCAATGCTAGTTTTGTCAGGGTTGTGATGATAATTCCAGTGATCATAACAGGGGCAGACTATGGGTTTTGTTCTTTCTTTAATTGGTTTTGTATTGAACGAGCACAAATCCTAAGTGTACAGCTTGATGCAGTTTTCAAACACAACACAAGGTGTTTGTAGACTGGATTTCAACTGTGTGCTGGTGATGTAGCCAAAATGAAAGCTAGCTTCCAGAAAAATATAAATATCCCTCAGCAAGTATTGGGAGACGAGTGCTCTACAGATACTTATGCATATGGTGAATGGAGATCAGATGCCTATACTTTAGTTATCAAAAGAAAGGAGGGCTGGTAAGATGGCTCAGCAGGTAACCGTACTTGCTGTCAAGGCTGAGGACCTGAGTTTGACCCCTAGAGCCCACATGACTCCTACAAGTTTTCAACTGACCCTCTACACAGAATGAATAAATAAATGTATTTTTTTAAAAAACATAGATACTGGATACTTGAGGCTAATTTTAATCTTTTCCTCAAAAACAAGAATGAGGAAAAATAGGAATAAGAAAATATTGTTAGAAATATATGATTATAAACAGCAAGAATCCAACTAAAAATTGGGGGAGCATTGTAGCAATGTAGTGTATTGATTCATAACCAAAGGAATAACCACACACTTTGCTTTAGCCACAACTGGATCAAGGAGTTAGAACAACAGCCCCAGACGTCCTCTGTCTTCCTCGAACTTCCCCTTTGCCTTTCACTTAGCCTTTTCTGGGCTCTGGCAAAGATCAGGCCTCAGATTGTGCTTCTTCACCACCCCTAGCAGAAAGAGTGCTGATCGTCTCAAACTGGAGCAGCATCAGGGACTGCGTGTTATTCACCTGACCTGGCTGACTTGTGTGGAATCAGTCACTGGGTTAGAGAGAGTCACTTCTTTGGCTAGGTGTATGTTCAGTGCTTAACACTATTTCTAGGAGGTGGGGTTAGCCTTTCCGAGCACCACATGTGCTGAAGGAAGGACTGTTAAGTTATAAAGAGAGAGGATACTTTCTTTTACCCTTAGAGGGGATTTTAGACCATAGCATAATGGGTGTCGAATTAAAATGAGTGAAAAAGGGACTAGGAAGAAATCAAAGTATATGGTGAATGGATGAGGAGAAGCACAAGAAAGAAATGGCAGAGAGAAGTGGAAGGCAAATGAGAAAAAAAAAAGAAAGAGGAGAGAAGGGAACTAGAAGAAACGAGATTGACTTGATGAAAAGCCACAGGGGGTTGATTAGAAATGCTGCATACAGGTGGGAGTCTGCAAACACTGCACTACTCAGAAGGGTTACAGGATGTACGTTGCAGAGAACTGGAGCTTCATCTTTGGTCTTTCATCATCCTTGGTCTTTTGAGTAGCGTTTGAAAACACAGCATCTCATCCCAGGCTGAATTTCATAGACCTCAAGGCCTTTCAGATTTTCTGTAAATACAAATATTTGCTCAAAATTTTCTTCACGGCCTCTTTTACCTCCTTATTCCTCAAGCTGTAGATGATAGGATTCAACATTGGAGTCACAACTCCGTAAGACAGTCCAATGATTTCATCAGATGCTTTGGTGTACTTTGACTTGGGTTTCATATACATAAAAAGCGCTGAGCCATAGAACAAGATGACCACAGTTAAGTGGGCTGAACAGGTAGAAAAGGCTTTCTTTCTTCCTTCAGCAGAATTAATTCTCAGGATGGAGGAAAGGATAAAAATATAGGACACAAAAATTAACAGCAGAGGAATCATTAACAAAACGATGCTGGCCACTGTCATGATAAGCACATTCATGCTGATATCTGAGCAGACAAGTTTAAGAAGAGCCAGGATCTCACAGGTAAGGTGATCGATGACATTATTACCACAGAAAGGCAACACCATTGTCAAGACTGTTTGCACTAGAGAGTTCAGACAGCCTATGACCCAGGACCACACAGCCATGTGCACATATAACACCTTGTTCATGATTATAGGGTACCTCAGTGGATTGCAAATGGCAGCATACCTATCATAGGCCATTACAGCCAGGAGGACACACTCTGTGGAGCCCAAGCCAAGGGAGATAACCATTTGTAGAGCACAACCAAGGAAGGAGATGGATTTTCTCTCTGACATAAACATGATAAGCATTTGAGGTATTGATGAGGATGTGTAACAGATGTCCAAAAAAGAGAGGTTCCCAAGAAAGAAATACATGGGGGTATGGAGTCGGGAATCCAGGATACTAATGATGATGAGCAGACTATTTCCCAGAAGGATTATCAAGTACATGATGAGACAGAGCACAAACAGGAAAAGCTGAAGTTCTGGGTACTGGGAAAGCCCCACGAGAAAGAATTCCGTGACTGCAGAATAATTTCCCATCTCCACACAATCATCTCACCTGTAGAATTCATACAAGGGTGTGACTCAAGGAAACTTAGATTTTGATGGAGAGTCCTAGAATAACTTTTACATGCATTATCTTCTTTGTTTCCTAGAGAAATTCTTAGACTCAGCAACGGTAGAGTTATTATATTGTCACTAATAAAGAGACACAGAAACAGGCAATATTGCTTAGCATCCATTGGCTAGAAAGTGGCAGGTCTCTAATTAAATGCAATCTCAGATCAAACTTCTTTCAAGCATAGTCACATAAGTATTTTTTATTTATGAATATTTTGAAATACAGCTGTTTTCTATTAAAGCTGGATACGAAAGTGTTATTACATTTGTACCTTGCCATGGATTTAGACTGTTAACCCATTTTAAGTACTTAACTTTTTAATTTGCAGCTAGCTAGACTAGTGTCAGCTACAGAAGTGAATGGAACAATAGTGTTTTAATAGTTTTTTTTGTTTAAATTAGATGGAATCTACTGGATGATATGTAATTCCAATATGTCACTAGTAGATGAGCATTTAGTATAATAAATTACATGATAAATATAACAGTTATTGAATATGAATATTTTCATAGTCAATATTTATATTCAATAATTTTTTAAAAAAAGATTTATTTATTTATTAGTATACAGTGCTCTGCCTGCAGGCCAGAAGAGGGCACCAGATCTCATTATAGATAGTTGTGATTCACCATGTGGTTGCTGGGAATTGAACTCAGGACCTCTGGAAGTGGAGCCAGTGCTCTTAACCTCTGAGCCATCTCTCCAGTCCAATAAATTATATTTTTAAGTCCAATTGACTGAAAGGAAAAACACTGATTTAATTTAAAAATTCAGATAGCCTGAATGTTGTGGTGCACATATTTAATCTCAGCCCTTGGTTGGCTGAGGCTGAGGCATAGTCATGGATCCCTGTATGTTTGAAACCATCCTAAACTGCATGACAATTTCCAGACCAGTCAGGTCACACAGTGAGACCTTGTCTCAAAAAATTCTTGTTTTTTGAGGGAATTAAAGTTATAACAGGAGAATTTTTCTTGGAGCATCTAAACAGGAAGGAGTCTGGGAGCCATGGAGTTTGGTTCTCAGGAATTTCCAAGCAGTGAGGATACTTGGATACTGTTATGTACAGTTTTCCTCAGCCTGGAATCCATTTTCCTTTAATTGAAACCACTAAGAACTACATTTCTTCCTTTTAAAACTTTCTAGTTGCACCCAATTCTCTATTTTTCTCTTCCACTTATTTCCTAGATGCACACTTTATTTTATCAGATAAATCAATCTAGCTTTTTAAGTACTTACACTTATATATATATTATATATTACATACATATATGTAATTTATATATATGTAATTCTTATATATTTATAAATATATAAATATATAAATATATAAAATATACATTTATAAATATATTTGTATATATATATAAGTATATATATATATATTTGTAATTTTTAAAATATTTGGTGCTTTAAATGACATTCCAAGATATTTCACAGTAGTTTGTTTGGCCTATGTGACCTTTTTATGTGATGAACCTGGTAGTTAATTTTTGAGCACTGTGTTAACCTAATTATTTTGTTGCAAGCTAACTGAATGCTTTAACTCATTAAGTTTGGCTAAAGAGTCAGTCTCTTAGCCAGTAGACCAGACCATTTCCCACAGACTCCTACACTAATTCTCAGCAAGGAAAAACTATTAGGAAGAAGTTCCTTCTTGCTGTGTTAAACCTAATAGCAAGATCACTTATTTTACTTTTAATCATAAGTGTGATATAGGAGAAAACTCTGAAAGCTAGATCATAGCCTCCTTCTATAACAATTTCATAATTATTGGAATTAGTGTCATCAAGAGCAATAATGTGAGAATCCTCACCATCTCATCTGCTTCTATCAGCCACGCACCTTCAGTCCTCCAGCTTTGGTTTTTACTCTGCCAATCAATACACACTTAGAGTCTTAAGTGGCCTAATTCTTGCCTTTTCTTCCATTTCCATGTGCCGTTCTTTCTGTTCCATTCTGTCTACTTAAAATTGTAGCCCTACGGCATTAGAAACTGAACCTGGTTCTGTTTTCCTCCTACTTACTTTCTAGGGTGTCTAAACATGAAGAAGTAGTTATTTAAAGACGTGTACCCTCTCCCTTGCCATCACTGCCACAGCTTCTGTTTTCTGGGTCATGGTAGAACAGAGTATTTTCTTCTTCTGATTATATTCTTATCTCACATCACACATTTATACCCTTATACATATTTTCTATGGCTCTTTTGTATCCAAAGAACTTTAGGATATGGATGAAGAGCTTACTGCTTGGCTGGTTGTAAATGAGAGAATTCTTGTCTTCTTATATGGAACATGACAGGAAAAATGTTTTCTTTCCATTTCCTTTCTATGTCAATTTTTCCCCTTGAGAATATCAATCAGATAGTGGTTCTGGCAAAGATTAAAATAGAAATAATTTATCTTAGCACATTAGGAAATACTCCGTTCTCCCCATTTAACTTTGTTATCGACACATTGGCCATAAGGACTGACTCTCCAAAGGAACAAGTGAATGCTGAATTTAATTTTTGTAATATAGTTGTGACATAAGAAGGGAAACGGAAAATGAAAGGAAGACTTAAGAAAGAGTGAATATTGAATATTTACAATTTTAAAAAAGTGTGCAAGTGGAATACGTGTAATGTGGCAATGAGATTGTTGAGGAGAAAAAGGTGAATAATCTATGATGTCTCTTCTCTGTTCAAAAATGGGTCCAGGCAAGGCAGGCTATTGTTTTCAGATCAAGGATGAATCAGAGAAATGGAAATAATAATCATACAAAACCAACTAAAATTTACCCAGCACACACGAAAAGCTGTCCTCTTCTCATTTCTGCAATTTCATGTTACTGTGTTGGAGCCAAGGGAGGAGTTAATGGGTGGTTTTCCTCTCTGGCTATTGTCATCAGTTTTTCTGTAAGCACTGATAGAAATAAAGTCTAAAGAAAGACAATACACATGCTACATTATGCAACTTCAAGGTGGTCTTTAGCCCATGCACCAATCCCACTCATTCCTACGGCCCTTGAAGTTTGAAACTCTCACATCACGATGTTATTCCCAGTGCTTCGCAATGAGTATGTTTGTCTTATCTTTGTAATTTGTAATTGCTAACTTGTCTTCATGCGTGTGCACATGCTATTTTACACAGATGGAAAACTCTCAGCTCAAGCTGTTTTCTAAGAGCATCCTTACCTCCGCTGTGAAGGGGATGTCCTTGCTATCTTCTCTCTTACTCAACACAAACTATGACACTCACACTAGGAGTCACAGTAGCTTCTGTTGTCCATATTCTGAGATCAGTTTGACCTTTAAAACAGACGTAAGATTCAGAATGCTTAGGGTAGGTATTTATGCTTAAAAAAGTAATTTATATGCTATAAACCATATATTCATATGAAAATATTCTATTTATTACACTAAAATAACATTTTATTTCAACCTGTTACAGCAGAGACAATAAAATTCTAAGAAATTAAATTTGTTCATACACATATAAAGAATACAAGGGACATTATTCCATATGTTAAAATGATGTCATTTCATTTAGGAATAGCGCTTCCTCAAGATCCAGCTATACCACTCCTAGGCATATATCCAAAATATGCTCAAGTACACAACAAGGACATTTACTCAACCATGTTTGTAGCAGCTTTATTCGTAATAGCCAGAAGCTGGAAACAACCCAGATGCCCCTCAACTGAAGAATGGATACAGAAATTGTGGTACATTTACACAATGGAATACTACTCAGCAATTAAAAACAAGGAAATCATGAAATGTGCAGGCAAATGGTGGGAACTAGAAAAGATCATCCTGAGTGAAGTATCCCAGAAGCAGAAAGACACACATGGTATATACTCACTTGTAAGTGGATATTGGACATATAATATAGGATAAACATAGTAAAATCTGTATGCCTAAACAAGCTAAGCAAGAAAGAGGACCCTGGGTAAGATGATCAATCTTCATTCAGAAAGAAAATGGAAAAAAAAAAGGGAAATGGGACAGACATCGGAAGAGGAAGAAAACAGGAAACAGGACAGGAGCCTACCACAGAGGGCTTCTGAAAGACTTTACCCAGCAATGTATCAAAGCAGATGCTGAGATTCATAGCCAAACTTTGGGCAGAGTGCAGGGAATCTTAGGAAAGAAGGGGGAGACAGAAAGACCTGGAGGGGACAGGAGCTCCACAAGGAGAGCAACACAGCCAAAATATCTGAGCACAGGGGTCTTTTCTGAGACTGATACTCCAACCAAGGACCATGCATGGAGATAACCTAGAACCCCTGCACAGATGTAGCCCATGGCAGTGCAGTCTCCAAGTGGGTTTCCAAGTAAGAGGAACAGGGACTGTCTCTGATAGAAACTCAGTGGCGGGCTCTAAGAGGGGAGCAGCCTTAAGAGCCCACAGAGGAAGATAATGCAGCCAGTCCTGATGAGACCTCATAGGCTAGGGTCGGATGGAAGGGGAAGAGGACCTCCTCAATCAGTGGACTTGGAGAGGTGAATGGGAGGAGAAGAGGAAGGGAGGCTGGGATTGGGAGCAAATGATAGAGGGGGCTACAGCTGGATA
This sequence comes from Psammomys obesus, assembly GCF_907164565.1. NCBI lineage: Eukaryota > Metazoa > Chordata > Mammalia > Rodentia > Muridae > Psammomys > Psammomys obesus. The sequence goes on along the minus strand of NW_026589732.1, from coordinate 9,181,470 downwards.
CAATGTGAATAAACTAATTAATATAGAAAATTAAAATTAAAATTAAAAAGTGATGTCATTTATCTTTATTAATCCACAGAATTCCAAATTAATGCCTGAAACTTTATTATAATATATGAAACAAACAGCTAAATTCCCACCAACAGTTAGATTCTTATCAGCTGTTTAACTAGCTATCAGAAAATATGGTGGTTTACAATAACCTTTCTTTTTATTTATTTATGTATTTTATGTATATGGTACTTTGTCTGAATGTATATCTGTATACAAGAAGACGGCATCAGACAGCTGTGAGCTGCCATGTGGGTGCTGGGAAATGAATTCAGGACCTTCAGAAGAACAGTGAGTGCTCTTAACTACTGAGCCATCTCTCAGCCCCAAAATAACCTTTCTTGACTTAAATTTTTTTGGAATCTAGACCTAGAAAGAAAGTCATTAAGATGTTAAAGATGACTTTTGTAAGACTATTGTTCACCACAATTCAAAGTCATGAAGATGCTAGAGGTGTGTTCCTAAAAAAAATCCACTACAAATTTATTAATTAACATTTCCCCCAAACGCCTAATAATACAATAAACAAAGATAAATAACCATGTATGTTTTATAATTATATTACCTTACTATGCTTTAGTAGTTGTTATAATTTTTCCTTCAGGGTACACAGATCTTTCATGTGAAGGTCATGGTGTGACAAGTAAAAAGATATCGTGTCACGTACTTAACTCTGAAATTTTTAGTCTTGGGGAAGAGTCAAAGACAATGGAGGACAGTGCTCATGATAATACATGAAAAACAAAACTTTCTGACACTATAGATGATGATTTTATATATGCTTAGAGAAGTTGAGATTTTTATCTATAATGTAGGATCTGAGGTATTAGTAATCTAATCTTATTTTCCAAATAAGTTTTAATTAACCTTATTTTATTATTATAAACATCAGAAAGGCCATTTCAAAATTTCCAGAACTTTGATGTGGGTTTTTTGCTAAAGCCCAAGTAGAAAATAAGATAGTAAATGGGCAGGAAACTGGAGAAAGGTTCTATGCTACTTCTTATAATATGGACAAATACACTTCCTTTTGATGTTCTGATTTGGGCCAACAAAACTCATACCGATATCATTATCAACAGACAGATCTATCTGGCTTCAATCATGGTAACATAATTCTATAACTCAGTATTTAGATGGTGTTCAAGTTCAGCAGTATAGTAACCTTAACATTTTGGTTCTTACTCCTTCCCGCTATATTGATCTGTGCCTATTTGCGTGGTTGGAGATTGATTCTTAGTATTGTGCATCAGCAAAGGAAGAAAGACAAAATGTGGATTATGAAGCATTTGTCCTTCAACAAACAAAAAATGCCAGCGCATTGTTTGTAAAGGGTGTTGTTCGCTTAGGTTCTATTGTAACAACTGATCACTCACCCTGGGAGGTTTCTTCAGGAGAACATATTCAGCAGTAACAGGCACATTTTGCATCCTTCTTCATCCAGTTTTCCCAGTGGTTTGGACGATACCTTTGTTCTTGACATGAAAGATGTTTGTCTAAACAAATGACTTCTTAGGAGTTCTTAAAAGAGTTGATTTAGCACTGGGGAAGGACAGTCAAATTAAATGTTTTTTTTTTCTTTTTTACAGAATTATTCTACTCTTCTCACTGCTTCCTTCATCATATGGATAGTGAACTTGTGCATTGCTGAGAGTACAGTGGAGGCTAAATTCTCTCACATTATCGACTCTCCCTCTGCTATAAGATGGATTAGAACAAGCAGTCCCTCTCTTCTAGGGTACAGCAATAGCAGCCTGCTGTGACCAAGTACCTTTACCCTCCCATTCTTCTGTTGATAAGGTGTTTTTATGGAGTACTGTGTTGCTTGAGAAAAGTTGTTTTTCAGACAGGATGCTTTATTCAGAATTGCCTCTGTGGTTTGTCAGCTGTACAAATCTTCCACATTGCTTAACCCACTCAAGACATAGAAAACAGTGCCTAAGCTACAGGGTTATTGCAAAGATTAATGCAACACCCGAAAGATCTTGCTACAAAGGGCATGTGCTGCATATAATATGTTCAATTCCTAAGCTACCATTCTTTCGTATTCCAAATTGAGCAGAAGCCAATTTAAAATTATATTCGCAGGTAACAAAGTCTTTCTTTCAGGAAGTAATTTCCTATTTAACAATATTTTTCAAATAAAATAAGTTATTCTGGATTCTGATTTCCTATATCATCTTTACTTTTCTAAAAGTGACTCTTGCAACTCTGTTCTAATCTGTGTCATTTAAGTATCAGTGTAGGGTTCTCAGGTTATCTGCACCTAATACTACATAGTTTACTGGTTCTATAACCTTCAATCAAGGGAAACACCACAGAAATGAGCATAGACATTCTGCCCAACATTCACTTTCTCTAGTGCGTCACTAAAATGCTCTTTACATCTCAAGTATGACAGCATATGGCTGCATACTGAGGCACAAAACAAGTCTGAAATCACCATGGTTGTTCCTAGTCACATAGCTTGAAGTAGAACAATCTTCTCTCTGAGCTACAGTTAGTTAGGAGAATCCTGACACAAGTAACCCATGACCCTAGACGGCTGCTAGACTCCTATCCTAGGAAAACGTCCCATTAAAAATTTCAGTCAATATGACAACCTCCTACCTCTCTACTCTCCAATGTCTAGCCACTAAGAATTTCCAGGGGACCTTGAAGTGTTTCTAGCAGCCAATTTAAATACACCTTTGTTTTCTTCTAAGAGATCCTGTAATCCCACAAGTAATTTAAAGTTGAGCATTTAAATCTTTCTGCTGATAACAACTTTTAGAATATTAAGGACAATGTTTCTGAAATCTAATTTATCTAAGTCATTAAATAGCAGTTTTTATTTCTTCTTTCAATGTTTTCCCCTGATTATAGAGACAATATATTTTATTGCCAAATATTGCCACATTCAGAAAAGGACAAAGGTGGAGATAAAGGTGTTCTATAATTTCTGATAAAACTATTGATATTTTCATAGATTTTTATGTTTATACTTTATATAGTAGCTGGCTTCCCATCACTATGACAAAATAGAGGTGAAAGTCGATTTAAAAGAGATTTATCAGGGCTCATTGTTTTGGAGGTCTGAAGACCTGAGCCCAATTACTTCTGGCCTGAGGTGAGCCTAAACATCATGGTGTGAAGCAAATAGCAGAACACAGATACTCACCTCATGGCAGGAGAGAGAGAGGAAGAGAGAGAGAGAGAATCAGAAAGTGAGACAGAGAGAGACACAGTGACAGAATGTCTTCAGAGACTCCTCAAAGGCACCTTCTCAGTGACCTACTGCCTCCAATAGGCTCCATTTCCTTACAGCCCATTCAACTATGAGCTCACCAATTCACTGATAATGTTAGCACTCTCATCAGCCAAGCACATCTCAGTAACCCTGTCATCCACATGCTAGGGACCTTGTGGACAACAGTGGCTAAGGGCACCCACTGTTTTTGAAGACATCCCTTGTTTGGTTCCCAGACCCCACATGGTGGCTCGCAACCACCCATAATTCCAGTTTCTGGGAATCTAATGCCTCTTTCTGTGCCCCTCGAGCACCAGGAATGCATAGGGTGCATCTACAGACATGTAGGCAGAATACTCAAAGACATAAAATAAATAAATATAAATTTAAAAAAATCACATAGGTCCTGAATAGGTACTGACTTTTGTCACTGTTCTCTAACAATACAATGTAACAACATATATAGAATCTACACTGTATTAAGTATACAAGTAACTTAGAAGTAATTTTGTTTATCTGAGGCTGTTAAAGGTTATGTGAAATTTGTACAACATTTATATAAATGGTCCAAACACATTTTGGTATCTGCTTGGCATTTTGGAACCAATGCCTTACAGGTACTAAAGGATAGCAATTGTTATACTTACTTATTTATATAAAAAGGTGCAACCTTGAAATGATAGAAGAGATGTAGAGAGGAAAGGTCTGAGGGAAGGGCACCTTGGGACTTCCATGAACTTTTGTGGGTATGCCGTACTCCATATACTTATCAACTTGGAAGTTCTCCAAAGCCCGTCCTTTGTGTTTTTAGGGAGGCTTTGTTGAGTAGGAGTAAGTATTTGATTAAATAATTGGCTATATATGATCAACCCAATTTCCAGGTTCTCTTTCTTTCCCTACAGGGAAGAGAGTAGAAGGTATGGGCGATGGAAGACTCAACCCTTGAACTTTGCATCTCTTACTAGAGTAAACACAGTGACCTGTAGTTTCTGTTTGGTTTTGGCTGCACCTCTGATCTTTCCATTCCACAACTTCAAAAATAACTCACTTAGATTTTAACTATGTGGTTCCAGCTTTCTTGTATTTACTGATTCATTTTTGTGGGATCTGTGCCCATGGAACTGCCACAGAACACCTCTGGAGGTCAGAGAACAACCTGTGATAGTAAGTTTTCCCTCCATAAACCCATGTGTTTTGGGGACAGAGCTCAGGTTGTTAGGCTTGGTGGCAAGCACCTTCACCTGCTGAGCTACCTTACTGGCCCCAGCCCAGGTTTAAGTCTCTAATCTATTCATTTCATCATGTTGCTTACGTTTACCTGCTATTGCTATTTCTTTAATCCGTACAAAATCTTCTTGTTAGAGAAACAGGCTCCAGCCAGGAAAAGCGGTGTGGATGAGGCTGTGGGAGATATGACGACAGAATCTACACACCGGCGATGTAGCGATAGTACACAACCTTAAGTTGATAATCTTTGGCCCGAGCAGACAAATGAGCTTCTCTCCGTTCAACGAAAGTATAGGAAGCCCGTATCTAATTTCAAGGTGATGAAACGATTTTTTTCTAGGCTTATCATCAAACTAATAATTTAGATTAACGATAACTGTGTTTTAATATTGTCTACCAATTTAGGTAATGCAAGAGGCTTGAACCAGGTGAAGTGTCTTGTACTTAACTACATTATTAGCCTGTCTTTAGCAGGACCAAAATGGACAGGAACACCGGCTTCCTGGTAGAGGGATAAGAAAATGGTATTTGAATGACATTTACTTAAGAGACGGAACAGGACCTAGGAGTTAGGAAATTTGAGCAGTGTGTGCACATCTCTCAAGGGAAAATCATGGATTGATGTATGAGAGCTCAGCCCGGGGCAGAAAAGACAAAAAGGAGAAGCCAGGGCAAGCACTGTTGTATGGACAGTTGACACTGGCAGAATTGGCCTCAGACACTAAAATCTTAGGCCTTGATCTTTTTTCTTTTTCTTTTTTCTCCGGAGATAGGGTTTCTCTGTCTAATAGCCCTGACAGTCTTGGACCTGCTTTGTAGACCAGGTTGGCCTTAAACTCAGAGAGATCTGTGCCCGCCTCTGCCTCCCAAGTTCTGAGATTAAAGGCTAAAAATAGATATAACACCTAACAGGGGTCTAAAGTAAATCTTGGGGGTCTGTGGAAGAAGCAGGAATAATTCCTGGAGAAATAGTGGCCTCAGTTAATGAAACCAGAGAGAGAAGATGAGATGGCAGATTAGGGCTTAAAAACGTTGAAGGTTTGCACTTGATCATGTCATCTTAATTGTTTCTTCTTGCCATTTTCGAAAGGGTTAGAGGATCATAGCTGTAGGTGACATTTATGTGACAGCTAGGCATATTTCAGACAAAGTTATAATTCTCTATTTAGCATACCAGCTTAGGGAGATACACTGTTCAATGAACTGAAATGAACAAGTCTCCTCTAAATTCATACATTGAAATCTTAACCACAGAGTGATGGTTGTAAGAGGCATAGCATTTTTTTTAATATGATAAATCCATTTAAATGTGATAAATGAAATGAAGCTTCTACACATTTATTGCTATTTGAACCTGCAGCAAGATTTCCATAGGCAAAGTTAAAGAATATTTACCTGTATGTGTGGGAAACAATCTATTATTGCACAATATTCCCCCCTTTTATTGAAAATTAGAGGCAGTGTTCTCAGGAAGTAGGATGGAGTCCTTGTGAATGGGATTTGTGCCCTTATGAAAGAAATCCAAGGAAGAACCCTCACCTTTTCTTTCCTGTGAGACAGCAGTGAGGAAGTGGGCTTTTATTAGATGTTGAATCTACTCATACCCTCATGTTGGTCTTTCCAGCCTCTAGAATCTGGAGAAATTAATTTCTGTTTCTTGAACTATTCAGTGTCCTAAGTGTTTTGTTATAGCCCAAGTGTATGAGAGTGTGAATATTTTCTCTTCTTCTGAAGTTTCTGAAGAAGTACTGTTTGTCTTTATCATTGGGAGTAGAACTGACCAGTGACCTGAACTCCTAACACCTTCCAGTGGATAGATCTGGCACAGATCTGGGTGAGACAAATCGGGCCTGGACTGAACTCTGTGTGAGTCTTGGTTAGAGTCTTGGTTTAGCATGTAGGAAGTTAGGGTTACTAGTTTATCTAAAGCCATACTGGAGTGGCTTGAATGAGAATGCTCCCTCTAGGCTCATTTATTTGAATACTCAGCCCCCAATTTGTGGAACTGTTTGGGGAGGATTAGGAGGGGTGGCTTGTTAGAGACATGTTGTTGGGGATGGACTTTGAGGTCACTGAGCATCCTCCTTCTGCCTCGTGCTTGTGAATCAAAATGTAAGCTCTTAGCTACTGCTCTAGCACCATGGTGTTTCTGGCCATGATGGTCATGGAATCTAACGCTCTGCAACCATAAGTCCTAATAAATTCTTTCTTTTATAAGCTGTCTTGGTCATAGTGTCTTATCACAACAATAGAAAAGTACTAAGGCACATCCATACTCAGTTAAATTCACATTTCTAGATAGTACAACTTTTTAATTCGTTTGAAATAAGTTATGACTACATCATAATATCTCTTTAATTAATTGTATTTCTGTATTTGTTTGACTTTACTTAGAAAGTCTTTTTTGTTTACAGAATTGCTTATAAAATTTTTGTTTTTGTCCTCTTTAATCTATTGTGAAACATAGCTTTTGTAGTCTCTGACATGGACTGTCTTGCCTGCTTTTTGATCACTTCCTCCTGACTGGGCCACAGGGGAAGAGGATAACCTCAGTCCTCATATGACTTAATGAGCTCAGTGGGTGAGTATGAGGGACTTCCCTTTTCTGAGGAATATGGTAAGGGGAATGGGGGAGGGAGGGTGAGACCGCGAGGAAAGAAGGTGAGGGCGATGACTGGGATGTAAAGCGGATTAGTAAATAAACTAATTTTAAAAAGCTTTGTTTTTGTCCTCTTTCATTTATTGTGAAACATAACTTCGATAGTGATGGTATCCAAGCTACTTCTTTTGTCCACTGAACATTTACATCATGACATAACGTAGCACATCCGTCCTCACATGGAGTTAATGACTGAGCTGAGAATTGCCTTTCAGGTTTGATTTGTCAAAGCAAATAATACAACTTTTAACTTACACAGTCCTTTCTTAGGATAAATCGCTTGCTCAATGACATTTAAAAAAAATTGTCCACTGACAAAGATGAGCTCTGCTGTCAAGTTGCGTTTCCTTGGTTTTAGTACTGTAGCTACTAATGCACTTGTCTCCATGCTGGAAGAATGTTATGTAAAGAATTGAAAGGAAGCAGGAAATGATGGAATTACATTACAGTATCAGAAAAGGAAATTTAAAATGTTAAATTCTTGAAGAGTTTATATTCACTTTGACAGATTGTCATGAAAAATGTTGTAATAATTACTTCAAGTAAGAATTTGTTTGTTTGTTCAAAAGCCAAGCCTGGCTTGTCTGGTCGTGGAAATGGTTGCATTTTCTGACACTTCTGCTGTGCTAGTGTGTACATGACTGCTCTCCTCTGAAACCCAGCCAGAGGAGTCAGCAAGCTGCTGTTTATGTGCTTTACACGCTAGGCTTCAGCAAAACAGAGCCATTCCTCACTCAGTGTCTGCTGACGTCAGCAGAATCCCTGAGAGGGAAGATAGAGTGTGCTTATGCTTTTTGGCTGTTCTATGTTGTGCAGTCCCTTCTGACGCTGCGACAGTAGGTGGCACTGTAAGCCCGGATTTCTGCTATGGACTGACCTGAGGCCAGTGGTAGGTAAGGTGGTGGCATCTTTGGTGACCTTGGGTGAGTGCAACAATCAATGTCTGTAAACAGCTCCTGTTACACTCATTTTACCATCAGGCTGGACTTGTGTGTGTTATTCTTTGGGCTGTTGGGGGTCCGTCAAAGTCCAGCTTTGACATGGATGGGGAAAGACTGAGGAGATGTGTGCAGAGCCCGCTGGATAAATTACTCTTCAGACTTTTTAATTACACAAATGAAAAACTTCTGGCCTTTTTACTCGGGGATGAACAGCAGACCACCTGCATGGGCTCAGAGGCTCATTAACGCTTCATGAGCGAGCAAGCGAGCGAGAGAAAGAGAGAGAGAGAGAGAGCTCATGCACTCTCATTCATTCTGTAGTATCAGTTTATACATTCATACAGGCAAACACCCAGACATGCAGACATGTACACACTTATACACACATTCAAGGGGGGGCCCTCATACATCATGCATATACACATATATTTACACATTTGTATGTACATATATACACATATACAGATAGACAATCAGACATTCATACATATAAATACATACACAGACAATAAGACAGACAGACAGACACATATTTGGTGGATGGTGGATGGAGGAAAACAATCAACCAACAACTTGATTTCTGTCCTGTGTTTTATACCCTCTAAGACAAAGGTTTTCTATGTAAGAAAAATTACCTCATTTCATTACACAAAAATGGAGTTACAGTAGGACTATTGATTGTAAGTTTCATTACATTAGAACTATATGTAGGTACATATCCAAAATTTGCTCACAAGTACACACAAGGATATTTGCTCAACCATGTTCATAGCAGCTTTATTTGTAATAGCCAGAACCTGGAAACAACTCAGATGTCCATCAACTGAGGAATGGATACAGAAAGTGTGGTACATTTACACAATGGAATACTACTCAGCAATTTAAAACAAGGAAATCATGAAATGTGCAGGCAAATGATGGAATCTAGAAAAGATCATCCTGAGTGAGGTATCCCAGAAGCAGAAAGACACACATGGTACATACTCACTTATAAATGGATATTAGACATATAATATAGGATAATCATACTAAAATCTGTACACCTAAAGAAGCTAAGCAAGAAGGAGGACCCTGGGTAAGAGGCTCAATCCTCGCTTAGAAAGGCAAACTGGACAGACATCGGAAGAGAGAAAAAACAGGGAACAGGACAGGAGCCTACCACAGAGGGCCTCTGAAAGACTCTACCCAACAGAGTATCAAAGCAGAGGCTGAGGCTCACAATCAAACTTTGGGCAGAGTGCAGGGAATCTTAGGAAAGAAGGGGGAGATAGACTTGGAGGGAACAGGAGCTCCACAAGGAGAGCAACAGAACCAAGAAATTGGGGCCCAGGGGTCTTTTCTAAGACTGATACTCCAACCAAGGACCATGCATGGAGATAACCTAGAATCCCTGCACAGATGTAGCCCATGGCAGCTCAGTCTCCAAGTGGGTTTCCTAGTAAGGGGGACAGGGACTGTCTCTGATATGAACTCAGTGGCTGGCTCTTTGATCACCTCCCCCTGCAGGGGACGGGGGGAGCAACCTTACCAGACTACAGAGGAAGATAATGCAGCCAGTCCTGATGAGACCTGATAGACTAGGGTCAGATGGAAGGAGAGGAAGATCTCCCCTATCAGTGGACTTGGGGAGGAGCATGGGAGGAGGTGAAGGAGGGAGGGTGGGATTGGGAAGGAATAAGGGAGGGGGCTACAGGTGGGATACAAAGTGAATAAACTGTAATTAATATAAAAACTATATCTAATTTTTAGTTTTGCTCATAAGTTTAAAGCAGTGGTTTTATCTACATGCTCATTATGAGATCAAAGCAGAAGTTTTATTTTTTTTCTTATTTCATACGTACATTATGTGTTCATATGACACAGTTTTTCTAAGAAATGGGTATCTGTCTTGTCTTGTATAGATAACCATTTATTTGTTTCTATATTCGTATGGTGGTTTTATTGTAGTGTACAACTGAGCCTTATCTTTGAACTAAACCTAGGTGTATGAATGAATGTATCTCCTTGATTATTAATTTGTTTCAGTCTTGTTTTTCTTCTTGGTGTAATTTACATGGAGGTTCATAGAGCTCCTAACAGTTTTGGCTATATTGCAGGAGGGTTTTAAAATTACTTGAATCAATTCAGGAGTCACTATCAGGAATTATAAAATCATCTGTAGAAAATCTGTCCAACAGATAGAGTAACACATACGGGGGAATAATATGCTGTAGACAGTGAGTGTCTATTCATGCTCAACTGCATTACACCAGGCATATGAGTCCAGCATAGGAAGGCAATACAGCAACAATAAGCAGTCTAGAGGCAAAATCCTCGGGGCTTTTGCCCAAACTAGGGGTAACTTGCTTGTTTTTGTCAATCCAGCATTCAAATCCTGTCAGTAGGGGTCATTCCAATTTGAATGCAAATATTTCTTTTACATCTTCTAGGAAACACCCAATAAAAACTGAAGGACATTCTCGATGAGGCTGAACAGGGGCCAAGAATGATGCTTGTGGGCTCTCCATGATTAAACATCAAAATAAATGTGATTTTCACCTTAATATATTAAGAAAAAGTATCATTTTGAACAGAATCATAGATTTTCACTATATATCTCCATTTAGATAGTTAATTTTTATTTCCAAGTCTCTCTCATTTTATATGGCTGGCAGTTTGACACTTTCTCTCCCTAGAGTGTAAATTTGGAAGAAATATGCTAGTTTTTTTGTTTTTTGATGATCCACATACTTTTAATGTTTTTTTTTAAATTTAAATTTATTTTTAAAAATGTATTCACTTTACATTCTGATTGTAGACACCTCCCTTGTCTCCTCCTGATCCCATCCTGTTTCCCTCTCTCCCCCTCCCCCTCCTCTAGTACTCAGAAAGGGGAGTCCTCCTCCCCTACCAGCTGACCCCAGACTGTCAAGTCTCATCAGGACTGCATGCATCCTCTTCCTCGGTGGCCTGGCAAGGCCGCCCTGCCAGGTGGAAGTGATCAAAGAGTGGGCAATAGGAAATAAGTTGTTTTGTGAGTTATATACTTAAATTGTCATAGCAACTTTGTTTTAATTGCTTCTAGGGTATTTATCCCACAATTATGAAGTGCTTCTAAACTGTATTTAATTTATATTCTAAATTTAAAACTGCTTAGGAGATAATATCAGCTTTGAAGTAACACAAAGACTTTAAGGTCCTTGGCTTGTCTTTTAAAAAATTTCCCTTATAAAAAAATTAATGGAGTTAAAAAAAAAAGCCTCAGCCTTCACAACAACTGGAAGCTATGTTTATTTTGCCATTGATAATTATTTTTTTCCAGCAGCAATGACAACTACTTGATTTTAATGAGAACTGAAAAGAATATTTCTTTTACTTATCTTAATAATATTATGGAGATGAAATTTATAAAATAACCAACATCATAAGAAGGTGGGGCCTCTGGTTCCAGTGTTTTAATGCCGGAAACACCCTGTGCTCAGTGCAATGGGGATATAAATGATGTAGCAAATTGCTGCGCTTAAGACATTTGAGTGATCTACCCGTCCTTCTCATGGACGTTTCTGAGTATGCACTGAGGACAACCAGAAACCTCAGGGCAAAGGAAGCTAGCTGCTGTCTGTGCAGGGGAAAATGCTATGTGTTTTCTTATTCATGTGAATGTCTAGTTGTTGATATTTGTGATTCATAACTTTATTTGTGGTTTGCTTGTACTTAGACACTTGACCAGTGCTTTCTCTCATTTATTGTACATATCAGGCAGGGTCGCAGACTGGCCCAGAGACACTTGCTAAATTGTACTAAAAAAAGACAAAGAACTTTCTTACTTGAAATATTTCTTTTTTCTTTTACAAATGTTACTAGCAATATAGTTGATATTCTTATGATATTGAGTATGTGCTCATGGATCCCCATATTGGAAGTAAACAAACACTTTTTCTTTAAAAATGCATCTATTCATTCTTTATAAAAGCCTCTTGCAACCATAGTTAAGTTCTCATTGTAGCAGGATTTATATATACTACTTTTTATTTTAGCAACTGAAGAACAGTGATATTTGTTAAAACTAGCATATTAGTTTAGGAGAAAAATTAGGCTATGATGCTTGAAATGATTAAATACCTATTAGCTAATATTATTTTATAGACTTCATGTTTGTTCTCTATTGTTTGCTTGAAATATTATAACAACACAGTGTTAAAATAATTTCAAATTCATAATGCAAGTGAGATACATAATTCTAACCCAGTCGCATCTATTCTTAATCAACTCTCTAACAAGGATATATATTTTAGAGGTAAAGTAGCCTTCATGCGATCAGAAAATATAACTAATCTTAACTTACAGAGTTGGAACATATTCTTACGTTATTTATGTATCCAATTATAGACCTTTCCCCCCATAACAGAAGCCACTTAAAAATGCAACTGATTTTTACAGACACTGGAATAACAGACCCCCATGCATGACAACCACTGAAAAATTCCTGCTACAGAAAGAAAATGTTAACACAGTGCCCTAGCTGCTTTTCTTCTTGCTATAACAAAGTACCTAACACAAATAACAAGTTTATCATGGCTCACAGTTTGAAGGCTCAGTCCGTCATGGTAGAGAAGGCATGGTGATGAGACAGTGGGACAGCTCCTCGCATTGTGCAGTCAGGAAGCAGGAAGATGAACACTGTTCAGTTCGCTGTTCAGTTCTTGTTTTTATTCAGTCCAAGGCACCAGTTCATGGAATGGTGCTGCCTGCATTTAGGGTGGCTCCCGCCTTGTTAGTTAACTCAACCTAGAATCTCCCTCATAGGCATGCCTAGAGGTATGTTTTGTAGGCGATTCTAGATCGCATTAAGTTGACAATAGAAGCCATCACATATGAGAAAAGTCTGATCAGTCATCTGTGAAAGAATATGTCCTGGCGGGTTTTCTGGATCCCCACATCCTGAGGCCTTTTGCCTCGTCCTGAGTCTGTGCATGTATCTGCTGGTAATAAAGTCATCACTTCCTTCAGTATCTAGGACTCCTATTGCACACTCCCATGTACCCCCTATCAATACTAATTTATTTTTGGGCATCTGCTACACCAGTTCTTTATTTTCCAGTTTCTTAGGAGGCTGTAGCACTAAAGAAATCGATTTCCTTCTTTGGACGTGGAATGTGAAAGGGAGCCATGTTTCTTTTAAAGTATGATGGCATTGAACCACTATGTGGCTATCTGCACCCTCTAAGATACTCTATCACCACAAGTGGGGCTTCCTACTTCTACAAAGGTGGAGGATTACGAAGTTCAAATTTTGCTGAAAACTTCTAAACAAGGTTTGCTTTTTTTGTGGGGATAATAGTGTCCTCACAATATATTGTACAATATATTGCACTTGTGGAATCTAGTGTGTCACAAAATTTGCCTGTGTTGATAATACTAGTCTGATTCTTGGTAATATGATTGTGCATGTGCGTGTGTGTGTGTAGGTGCTGTACATGTATGAGGATGTCGAAGCCAAAAGTTGATGTCAGTTGGTCTCCAATTTATTTTTTGAGAAAGGGCCTCTCACTGAACTGGCAACTCACGGATTTGTTTAGACTGGCTGACCAGAGTCCCGAGTCTTTTACAGCAGGGGACTTCAAGCAGGCTGCGTCACCACACCCAGCTTTATATGAGTGCTGGGGATCAGGACAAAGCCACTCATGCTTGTACAGAGAATGAGGTGCCAGCCGAGCCATCTCCGCCAAACCTATACATTTTTCTTGTTATTTGTCTCATATTTTTTTTCATTCCTAAAGATTTCTTCTTGTAAGGAAGATAGAAAGCTCTCTTCCTTCTCTGCCAACTTGACAATGATTATGGTATTATGACAAGGATTATTTGAAATCCTCCTCATCATGTCCACAAACCTTGAGGGCAAAAACTCTTCTGATGCAAAGAACAGATCGCAGATGAAATCTTTGTCTCTTTCTCTCTCCTAGGCAGTGGTGACAACTGTGCTTAAACCCCTCATCTGTAGAGGAAGAAACATGAAGGCAGATGTGAGGAATGCAGCTATGCTGAACATGGATCTCAGGGAAATATGAACAATGCTTCATTTTAAAAATTTACTATAGGGGATTAGAGAGTCACAGTGGTTAAGGGCACCGGCTGCTCTTCCAGGGGACCTAGGTTCAATCCCAGCACCCACATGGTGGCCCACAACCATCTCTAACTCCAGTATCAGGAGCTCTAATGCTTTCTTATGGCCTCGGCTGGCACCAGGCACACAGGTGGCATACAGACATGCATGAAGGCAAATACTCATGCACATAAATTAAAATAAATGTTAAAATATTTTACTCTACATAAGTTGTTAGTGTCACTACTATTTAAAGTTCTCATTTCTTCTCTTTTTCTTTCCTCTTTCTCCTTCTTCCCCTCTTCCTCCTCTCCCTCCTTCTCTGCATTCAGATGAGAGTGACATGTAGTGCTAGCCCTTTCCTTCACTACTGGATTGAGAGGAGGCACAGAAAGTTATGATTCTAAAAAATTCTCATCCAAGCCATTCTCTCTGTCAATAATTGCAAAGTTTACTTTAACTCTGGAATGATGAATGGTATAATTCTATACAAAAGGAGGTACTATTTTTACTAAATTTACTTTTTAGGATTTTATACTCCTTTTTTTTTTTTTTAAAGCTATATCATTCTAAAGAGGATCGAGGAGAAAATGTTTTGAGAAGTCAGTATATTATTCAGGGTTCTCTAGAGAAATGAATGATAAAGGAATGATAAAATGAATCTATCATTTATCTATCTATCATCTCTGTTTTATCTATCTATCTATCTATCTATCTATCTATCTATCTATCTATCTATC
>NW_026589732.1:9095588-9166531 GCF_907164565.1 Psammomys obesus | reverse complement strand
ATCTATCTATCTATCTATCTATCTATCTATCTATCTATCTATCTATCATCTCTGTCTTATCTATCTATCCATCCAACTACCATAATACACAAATGCACAGGAAAATGTGCATAAACGAAGGGGATTTATTGGACTGGCTTACAGGCTATGGTCCAAATAGTCCAACAATGACTGCCTATCAACAAAATGTTCCAGAATCCAGTAGTTGCTCAGTCCATGAAACCAGATGTCTCAGCTGGTATTCAGATACTCAAGAATCTGAAGAAGTCAGCTCTAATGCCAGTGACAGAACGGACTTGCCAGTGAGAGCAAGAGCAGTCAGCCAGAGACAGCAAGCCTCCTTTTTTCGTGTCCTTTATATAGGTTGCCAGCAGAAGGTATGGTCCAGATTAAAGGTGGACCTTCTGACCTCAAAAGATCTGGATTGAAGGTGTACCTTTTCAACTCAAAAAAAAACCTGGATTAAATGTGTGTATTCTCACTTAAAATGTTTTAATTAAGAAAAAAAAAATATCTCTCACAGGTGTACCAAGCTAGTTGGGTTTTAGTTGATTCTGGAGGTAGTCAAGTTACAACAAGAATAGCCATCACAAGTCCAACCCTTGTCAACGTCATGACACACAGTCATGTCTCCTCATGTCATGATTAATCTCCAAATGAAAACAATACCTATTTTATAATAACATCTCAACAGAATATCTCTATCCCATGCACAACTGTAAACGCATTATACATTTAACTAGACATACTCACACCTAATACAACTATCTCTTATTCAACTGCAAACACATTTTAAATTTTAGAATACGTGGCAATGTCTCTTGAGGGATTTTTTTTTAGAGTCTCAAATATGATAAACACTTATATTCTCTTAATTGATATTCTATTACATGATAAGGAAATTGAGGAAAGAGAACATGAATATCTGTACAAACACATTTTTAATAAAATATGACAGAAACATTGATATCAATTATAATCTTCATCTCTGCAACTGGTCATATGCTCCTAGCTGGTATTTGTAACTACTTTTCACTACTATTCATTCTGTATTTCCTGCACTTTCAGCAAGCACCTGAACAGGTCGTGGCTTTTTTCCTTGAGGAGTTACCTACACTTTTATTCCTGAGGGGTCTGTGCACTTTGTCATCCTGCCAGCATTAGGTTGTTGTAGTTTTTCATTGGCTTTAAGTACAGCATGCCCTAAAGAATCTCCTGTACACCAGACATAATCTTTCTTCCTCCATTGTGGAGAGGCAACGTAGGCTCAGATTAAAAACAAACAAACAAACAAACAAACAAACAAACAAACAAACCCCACTACTTTATTTAGGGTTCTTAAATGCCTCTACCTTCCTTCCAAGCCCATGCTCCTAGTTAGGAGAGAAAGCAAGTTTGTAGGGAAAAGGGTCACAGACCTCCCTAGCTTCTTCCTGCTGAGTAGTGTAATTGGGTTCTTTAGGGCAATACCAGTCTCAATTGTTCAGATTCCAGAAGTTTAGTCAAACAGCAGACAGTAAATGGGAGCAGCAACCTTGAAACAGCCTCTTGAGCCCTTCTCTGCAAAAGGGTCTCGAAGCAAAGTAAAGCCAAGTCAGGTCAAACTATACAAAGTGTAGCAAAGTGACCTCCGTCTGCTTCTGGGTTCTTATTTATATGTTCTTAGAGGCCAAATCAGGGTGTTTTCCAGCTGGCAAAAACCACGCCCCTGGCAAGAGGTAGTTTCTAGCTGGAAAACATTAGGTGCCTCCCACAAGTCTGTTTTCAGTGGTAGATAAAGCACACATCCCACACTTAGGACCAAAGCAAAAACACATTCTCAAAACACAACCGAGTTTTAAAAGAAACCAAAACTTCCACTACAAGGCAATCCAATTTCCCCTTGGTGCTTTGGATCAACCACCCCTCTTAACACTGTTCTGTGTTTCTTAGCCTGTTGGCTTAAGGGGCATCAGAAGCCCAAAGTGACAAGGGAGAAGTCTGATCTTTCACTTCAATGGAATATTTGTTTTGGCTCCTGGCAGGAGTGCTTCCCATTTTGGTTCATAGAACCTGTTGTGAGAACAGGAAGAAAAGAAAAATTACTAGTTGATTATTAGGGGTGTTGGTGAGTGGAACTGTTTCCCTTTCCCTCTCTTCATTCCTGGACCCACGGATGCAGGCTTTAGGAGAAACTGTACCATATATTGGACACTGATTTGAAGCATATATTCTCTTCTAAAGAATCCTGTCCCAAACCTCCAGGCTGTTGCCCTGTAATTGGCACTGTAACTGTGTTTTCAAAGTGGACACAGGCGAAGGTGATTAATCCTCATTTAGAAAGACAAATGGGATGTGCATTGAACGTATGACAGGAGTCTACCACAAAAGGCATCTGAAAGACTCTACCTAGCAGTGTTTCAAAGCAGACACTAAGACTCATAACCAAACCCTCGGCAGAGTGCAGGGAATCATATGAAAGAAGGGAAGTTAGTATGATATGGAAAGGATAGGAGCTCTACAAGGACCAAATATATCCGGGCACAGGGTCTTTTCTGAGACTGACACTCAACCAAGGACCATCTATGGATATAACCTAGAACTTCTGCTCGGATGTGGCCCGTGGTAGCTCAGTAACCAAGTAGTTTCCCAAAGTAAGGGGAACACGGACTATTTCTAACAGGATCTCAAGGGCAGGCTGTTTGACCCCCCCCCCCCCCAGGGGAGGAGCAGTCTGTTAGGCCACAGAGGAGGACTTTGCAGCCAGCCCTGAAGATACCTGATAAAACAGGGTCAAATGAAAGGGGAGGAGGTCCTCCCCTATCAGTGGACTTGGAAAGGGGCAGGGAGGAGACCAGGGAGGGAGTGTGGAGTTGGGGAGGGAATGAGGGAGCGGGATACAGCTGGGACACAGAGTTAACAAAATGTAACTAAAAAGAAAAATAAAATTAAAAAAAAACATTCCATCTTTCTATCAGGCCAGCTGCTTCAGGATTGTGGAAATACGATAAAACCATCAGATTCCACGATTATGGGCCCACTGTTGTACTTTCTGGCTGTGGAGTGAGTTCCTTGGCAGAAGCAATACTGTGTAGAATAGCATGACGGAGGATAAGTCATTCTATAAGTCCGTGGATGGTGGTTTTTGCAGAAGCATTTTGTGCAGGAAAGTGAAATCTATAACCAGAAAAAATATCTACTCCAGTAAGAACAAAGTATTGTTCTTTTTACAGAGAAAGTGGTCCAATGTAGTCAACCTGCTACCAGGTTGCTGGCTTCTCATCTTGGGGAAAGGTGCCATATCTGGGGCTCAGTGTTGATCTCTGCTGTTGGCAGACCAGGCAATCAGCAGCAGCTATAGCCAGGTCAACCTTGGTGAGTGGCAGTTCATGTTGTTGAACCCATGCATAACCCTCATCTCTGCCACCATGCCCCCTTTGTTTACTGTGTTGGAAAGTTGGAAACCCTATTCTAGATACTTGAAAAATTTATCCTCATACTTGTGTTGTTCTAGAAGTACTTCTGTAACCAAAATCTGTATTAGTTAAGGTTCTCTAGAGGACTAGAATTGATAGAAAGAATATATTATATATTAATATATATTACACACACACACACACACACACACACACACACACACACACACACGATTTGTTAGATTGGCTTGCAGACTGTGGTCCAAATAGTGCAAAGATGGCTGTCTACCAATGGAGAGTCCAAGATTTGAGTAGTTGTTCAGTTCATGAGACTGGATGTCTCAGCTGTTCTTCAGCACACAGAAGACTCTGGAAGAAGCAGGTTTAATGCCAGTGAAGGAATGGATCTTCCCATCTAAAAATATCTGTATTAAAGGTATATTTTCCTACCCAGATGAAAAGTGAATTGTCCCACTTCAAATTAGTTAATTAAGAAAAAAAATCCCTCTCATGTGTCCAGATGTAGTCAAGTTGATAACCAAGGATAGCCAGCTCAGCCAGACTACAACACAAACTCAACATTCAGTAATTCAGAGTGGGATCATATAGAGGATGAAAAGAATATAGTAGAGCTTTAAGTATCTGACCTACTATGTCAAAGAAAGAAAAGAAACAAATATGAAATGTTTTCTCCTAGGGTTATATTCCTTTTATTTGCAACCTGGCAATGTTCTGCATAGAAAACAAGCTTGGTGAAGACAGTCCAGCTGAGAAGGAATTGGACCTAATTTGTTTCAGTAAGCAATTGTGGTATCTTTGAATGAAAACTTGTTACTGTCAAATCGGTGAGAAAATTATTTGCTTTCTTTGAGAAAACAAAGATAATAGGTTTACTGTGCAATAGAATACCTATTTTTTCTCCAGATTCATGAATTTCCTGTAAGATATGAGCTTCCTAATCATTTATTTAGTCACCTGTGGCTTATTCAACTTTATAAGCCATCAACAATTGTTGAACACTTACTTTCCCTCAGGCATTGGGCTAATTATTTATGATGTATTAAAAATAAATGAAATGGAAAAATCCCCAATAACATATAGGCCTGGACATGGTGGCTCAACTCAAGCCTATAACTCTAGTTCTTGGGATTCTGAGTAAAAAAATATTGCTGTGAGTTGGACCATAAGTCAAGGCTGTTGAAAGAAGGAAGAAAGGAAGGAATGAAGACAGGGATGAAGAGAAAGGCATACACGTAAAGTGGAAAGCAAAATATATATTACAGCAACCTGCTTATGGCTTTTGCTTTCATTTCCCTGCCTTGTAAGCTGGATCCATTACTGGGTCTTGTTCATCTGAGCACACAGTAATGAGAAGTCCTAGTGTTTGCTTCTTCTCCACCCCCCCAAGGGTTTTTTTTTTTTTTTTTTTTTTAGTGCAGGGGTTTCTTGGAAGTTTGGAGCCAAGTCACACCATACAACAAACCTCACAAAAAAGATTTATTAGGGAGAAACATATAGTGGTTCCTGCCTCTGAATGGGAAGAAAGACAGCAGATGACTGGGTAGAGGGGAGGGCTTTTATAGGGGTTTGGGGCACTTGCAATGAGTTAGTGGAAAAGTACAGCACAGCTGGCTGTTTTTGTGGCCATTAACACTGAGTCACAGGCGGGGGGGATTTTTAAGATGGAGGAACTCTGGATCAGGGCAGGGGCAGGATGTTATTCCCTGGGCTTTGGTCCCTACACCCTCTTTCTCTCTCTCTTGTAACACTCTACTTTATTTGGGATGTTTAGGCCTCTACCTCCCTTCCAATCTCCCAACCCTACATAGGAGAGAGAAGGTTAGTGGGGAGAGGGGGCACAGACCCTTTAACTCTTCCCCGCTGTTTAGGGTCGATGGGTCTTTGGGGTGATATACCAATCTCCATCAATAGCAAACACAGCCAACAGTCTCCTCCAAACTGCTGTGTCCCGAAATGTTTCTCTTGGTCTGTCTGCTTCAAACCGACACTCTGGTCCTTCTCTCTGGTCTCTCTAAGCTGCCACATGCCATATACCAACACCAAATGCCACACCTTCTACTTCTGAGCTCTCAAGATTTATATCCCCCAGAGTTCTGCATGAGGTACAAGGTAGGCTGTTACCAGCCGGCAAAAGCCACACCCCACACGAGATAACCATCAACTATGGACGAATTGTAGCCCAACTAAAATCCAACACTTGAGATTAAAACAAAAACATATTTACATAATATAACTGAGTTTACAAAGAAACCAAAACTTTCATTAACTCTCTCCTCCTTTGTAGTTCTCGAATTGAACCCACTGAGCTACATTCCCTAGTAGGAGTAATTTACATATGGTAATAATATTCTTCATATGATAGGCTTTGATCTATTTTTCAGAAAAATAAAGGCATGAAGAGAAAGAGAAGATAGTGGAATGGGAAAGAAAGCATATCATGCTGGTGATTTCGAAGTTGAAGAAAGGAGATATTTAAGGAAACATTCCAGAAATAGAATTAGAAATAAAGATGAAGTGCTTAGCACAACCCGGGAAAGTCCTAACGATAGTTTCCTGTGGTCCCATCCCAGCGTGCTCTGATCATCTAATGATGATACAGCATCTAAGACATTTGCGGCATCACTCTTCTAAGACTGTCAACTGATGAACGTAGCTTAGGTGCTTCTTAGACTCCAAAGGGTCATGATTATAACTCAATGTGTTAAATGTTATTTAAGGGAATGTGTAAAATCTCCCTAGAAGCTGGAGTCACAAGAAAGGAAAGAGCTACTTCCGCTTAGCTGAACTGGATGAAGACAATTCTCGTGGTCTTTTGTGGAATTTTCCAGACAAAAATAGCATGTGGCAAGATATGGAATGACCTTAAGTGTTGGAATGATTGGAAGTTTGCTTATGTTGTTTACATTATGACTGAGGAAAAGGCTGAAAAGACAGTTTGAAGTCAAGTGAGGACTTCAGCTATTAAGATAAAAGGTCAATAGCTCTATATATTTGATATGAACATATTTTGTTTTCTGGAGTCTAGAAGGGTAGTTCAGGGGTACCATACTTTAGATCAAGTAAGGGAGTTAGATCTAGGATTCCTCCATGCTCTTAACCAGTTCTGTTTTTGCCTTCACTGTATGCCCTAGAGTTCTAGATTATTTATCATTTGGGGAAAAATCTACAGACTGTGATGGGCAATAGATCACTAAAGTGAGAAAGATACTGATATTTTTGGGTTGGTGTTTTGAGAGGAGGCCTCATCCTGTACTGGTATTGTGGAAGTAGTAAACCTCTTTCTGATAAAATGCCATTGATCATTCATCCATTATCATAACCTCTTTTTTTAAAAAAAATATTTTACTTTATTTATTTATTTTATGTGCCCATGCTGTTTTTTATGTGCATATATGCCTGTGTGACAATGCCGGGTCCCCCAGAACTGGAGTTATAGAAAGTTGTGGGCTGCTTTGTGGTTGCTGGGAATTGAACTTGGGTCCTCCAGAAGAGCAACAGGTGCTCTTAACCGCTGAGCCATCTCTCCAGCCCCTATCATGACCACTTTATCCCTTAACACTTATCTTGACTCCCTTCTTTCAGGGAGTGCTGGGCATCTACCCAGTTCCCTATGGTTTCGCTTCCATGTGATGGATGTGACCCTTTGGTTTCAACTTTTCCTTTAATAAATTGAAGCAAGTGAGAATTTAAATAAGAAAATCACTCAGGCTTAGCATCCACAGATTCTTGTCCTTGTCAGAAAATGAATGTAGTGTCCTTAGTATTTTGAGTGTGATTTTCACACTCAAAATGAAATTCATAAATATGATTTATTTATGAAAATTTTTGATATTTACATTACAACTATTTTTATTCACACTCATCAGTATCAGGAGAAGATATATATTTTAATTACATTTTATTTTTTATATTAATTACAGTTTATTTACTTTGTATCCCAGTTGTAACCCCCTCCCTTATTCCCTCCCTATCCCATCCTCCCTCCCTTATCTCCTCCCTGCCCCTCTCTAAGTCCACTGATAGGGGAGGTCTTCCTCCCTTTCCATCTGACCCTAGCTTATCAGGTTTCATCAGGACTGGCTGCAATGTCCTCCTCTGTGGCCTAGCAATGCTGTTCCCCCCTGGGGGGAGCAGGTCAAAGAGCCAGCCACTGAGTTCATGTCAGAGACAGTCCCTGTTTCCCTTAGGGAACCCACTTGGACACTGAGCTGCCATGGGCTACGTCTGAGCAAGGGTTCTAGGTTATATCCATGCATGGTCCTTGGTTGGAGACACAGTCTCAGAAAAGACCCCTGTGCCCAGATACATTTGGTCATTGTGGACTCCTGTCCTTTGAGTGTGATATTATAGAGCCTCATAATTCTATTAAATTCTCTCTTTCTCTCTTGAGACTAGGTTTCGCTGTACAGTCCTGCCTGTCCTGAAACTCACTTAGCAGACTAGGCTGTCTTCAAACTCAAGAGATCTGCCTGCCTCTGCCTCCCAAGTGCTAGGAATAAAGACATGAGCCTCTACTACCACCCAGCTCTATTACATGCTTTTGGAGAGTTTTGATATTTTCAGGTTTGGAGAATCAGGTTGGTCTAAGCCTGAAATATTTTTGCTAGTAGTACATATCTCTGTTCACTCAATATATGTATAATGTTTAGCTAATTTGTGCATTTGTGGCACAGGAATCAACTTTTACATGCACAGCACAGGAGCCAACCTGAGAATGAGAGCCAACTAAATGTCTCCCCTTTGGGCTTTCCTCCAACTGGAATTCCTCTCTTACCCCACAGTGACTGTTTGCCCATGACTCTGTTGGCTTGTCCAGAAAGGCTTACAATTTATTCTAAGTTTTCATTACCCTGTGCTATAATTACTTCAACCAGTAGCCATGAAAATTAAATTCATGCAAAACTCTTACTTCTTTTAAGTGACTCTTTTCCTTCCCTACTTCCATCTTCCTCACTTTTTTTCATCTTATCTGCCTTTCTCACCCCCTCTCCCTTCCTCTATTTCTTCCTTTTTCTTCTCCTATTTTTTTAAATCTTCATTCTTTCCTTCTTCTCTTTTCTGGGCACAGGACCTCATATCTCATCTAGCCTAGGCTGGTCTTGAATTTTCTTTGGAACTGAGGCTGGCCTTGAACTTCTGCATCTCTTTTTGCCACTTCCCCAAGTTCTGAGATTCCAGGAGTATAGCACCATGCTTGAAAATAAGGGAACATCTGTCTTCTTGCATGGATATATAGGGCCCATAGTTGTTATCTCTGAGTTGTGTGAGTCTTGTATGAATTCACTTGGAAGAGTGGATGAAACAAATAAAGAGTGCCATCTCCATATTTATGTCTGAGCTTCCTCCTTTCCTATGATGGCTGTTGTTGTTTAATATTTATTATTGATTTATCTTTTAGTTAAACAGTGGTTATTCCTAAACCAGCTGTATACCCAAATCACCATACAGAGACTAGAATTTATTTAATTAAGGTAGAGCCCAATGCTGGGCAATTGTTATTCCATCCTAAGCCTCCAAACCTGCATGGTTTCCTCCCATTCAGATTTCCCACATTATACTTGCTTTTAGTCATATCTTATGTCCAGTTCATATCTCCTTGTGGTTCCAAGTCCTCTCATCTCGATCTCTCCTCTCTGACCCCTCCCACTTGCTCCCTTCTCCTCCCCTCTGGACCAGAATGTTCCACCCTATTCTCTCCATTGCTCAGCTTTGGCTGGTTGTTTTATTGGCAATACAGAGAACAAATGGTGTCATGTTTACACAAATTTGAGACAGGTGATGCTTAGAATAAACATCACAATGCAATGTTCTGATTGAAACCAAATGGTGGGGTAGAAAATCAACATTTGAATAATAAGGGTACATTGTATACATTCTACAAGAACATTATACCAACAGATGGCCTAATTCCTTACTCATTAACCTGAGTATACTTACATGATTTCTTAATATGCCTAAACAAAAAGTTGTGAAAACTAAAACCCATTCCAAAACAGTGAAATTTCTAGTTTACCAGGGACACTGACCACATAACACTGATATGTTGTTTGTGATAGTGGGGATTCTCAAAGATTTGCTGATGGGTTTCAGTGTCACAGACCGTCACTACAAAGGTGAAAATGTCACTTGGAAGTGATACTATTGTGGATGACTTTCCTTTTTTTGTTTAGATTTAGGCATGGAAGCAACCAAAGAGGAGCCAGTCCTCTACTCTGTGGATGTCACTTTTCCTTCACTAGTTGAATTTGCAGTTAGGAGCATCATTTTCCTAAGGAAGACATTTTGTTTCAGCCTAAGCTCCTGAGTTGTGCATGAAATGCACATGACTTTAACCAAATGACTTCAGTTAAAAACTCTTAAACACTTTTGAGTGAATTTTCTACTTTACAGTGTACAAGCCACAAGATAACATTTAAAAATATCCTTAAGTCTCTGTGGTAGTCTAACTCCACTGTCAAATATGACTCCAGATTAATAAATCAGGTGATTGACTGGATGATTTATGACTCAGTTTTGTTGTCTGGGTTATGGTGTGGGATTTATCTGTGTCTGTTACTTGTTAGCTGATGACTCTGCTTCTTAATGAGACACATCCACATTGAATGTGCTTGCAGTGCTATCGATTCTAGAAAGGACTGTCATCAAATTCAAGTTCCAATAAACTGCATAGGCTTAAACATAAAGTAGTAAAGGGTGGATGGTCCAAAGCATACTGGAATTTGACTGAACATAGAACATGATCATCCTACTCTTAGTCAGCCAGCAATCTCTGATCAAGACTGTCAGTGAGCCCCAGTCATCTGGTGTGGGTAGGGTAGCTGTTCAGGAAGATAGGAATCAAGTAGAGTTTCTTTTCTTGTAATTTCTCTTAAAAGGATCAGACTAACTTTGTAACCTATATGTCTTCTAAAACATATATTTTCAGTTTTAGGCCCAGGTTAAGCTAAAGCCTCTTAGTACTTCTCCAGAGAACAGAGGAATGTGACCCTGGCCGGCTGTGAGGACAGAGATAAGAAAGCAAGCAAGCAATGACCTTCACCCAGCAAAAAGAATGACCAGACTTTTGTCTGCGAGATAGCGTTTCTTAGCAACCAACCCAGAAGGCCTCAAGCCTTCTTCTGAGTAGCTCCTGACCTCAAAAGCCCTCAGCCCTGATCTTCAAGGATGAGCTAATAACCCCTCAACCTCACCTTTAATTGCAGCCACATTCACACTTAGCAGGACTGAAACTTGAAGAACCTAATACTAACCAATTATCTTAGAAGTCAGTTACCTTATAGATTCTTCATCCAATCCCGAGTTGCCAAGACTAAAACCCATGTGCTTCCCTGTGTCTTTTCCTATAAAAACCCAAGGCTTTTGTTTCTTGGGGCTGCTCTTTGCTGATTTATAGGGTGGCCCCATTGCGCGATGGATGAAAAATAAACCTCTTGCTGTTGCAACGATCTGTCTCCGGGTTTTCTTTAACTGCCTCTCCAGTATCAGGCTCATGATTTGAGCCTAACACTCTGAAGTGCTTGTTTTTATTTGGAACTGCTATCAGAAAACAGTTATCTTATGCAGATGTTAAAGTCATACATTTGGCTTCCCAACATCCCTGAGGTGGTTTCTGCCAAACAACTTTACTTGCAAACATTTTTAAAGTGATTCAATACTTTGGAATAGAGATAACATGTGTGGAGGCCATTATTTATATATTCTTTTGATGAAAAAATAATTCTTTTAAAGGAATTGATTCCAAATGTTTAGCCCTTCAAAAGAGCACTGTGTCAAATACCATCATGTTTCAAAGTTGTCCTGTATCCTCTTCACGATAAGGTTTCATTACTTGTCTTGAAGAGAAGAAGAAGAAGTTTTTGACTAAGTATAACAAACAATTTTTCTATAGGACTTGGCATTATGGATAATTTACATGTTATCTTTTGAAGCAATATTTTTGTTGTTGTTTTGAGACAGGGTTTCTCTGTGTAGCCCCAGCTGTCCTGGAACTCTCTTTGCAGACCAGGCTGGCTTCAAACTCAGAGATATTTGCCTGCTTCTGCCTCCTGAGTACTGAGATTAAAGACATGTGCCACCATGGCTGTCCTGAAGCAGTATTTTTTAATACTTATCTGTTTCAGTGATTTGTATGATTTAAAACTATAATATTTTTGAAGAATTTTCATTTATATTACAATATTTATGGTAAAATAATTAGCAAAAGAAAAATGGGCCACAAGGAGACCAACAGAGCCAAAAAACCTGGGCTCAGGGGGCCTGCAGAGACTGATACTCCAAACGAGGACCACGCATGGAGAGGCCCTAGACCCCTTGTTCAAAGGAAGTTCATAGGTTGTTCAGTTTCCAAGTGGGTTCCCTAGTAAGGGGTACAGAAGTTGTCTCTGACATGAGCTCAGAACTCAGTGGCTGGCTCTTTGATCACCTCCCCCTGGGTGGTGCAGCCTTGCCAGGCCACAGAGGAAGATGATGTAGCCAGCCTTGATGAGACCTGATAAGCTAGGGTCAGGTAGAACGAGTGAAGGTCCTCCACTATCAGTGGACTAGGGAAAGGGCATAGGGGGAGAAGGGAGAGGGTGGGTGGGATTGGGAGAAGTTGAGGGAGGGGGCTTCAGAGGGGATACAAAATGAATACATTTTAATAAATTAAAAAAATTAAAAACCTAAATAAAAACATACACACACACAAAATAATGTATGGAGTATCCTAATGACAAAATTTATCAAATAAAATTATTTAGGAGTCACACAAAAAGAAAAACAGAAACTATATTCACTATTGTTTATAAAACCAAAACTGCAATCAGAAGAACTTCTGCCAAAAAAGTATTCAAGAATAAACCACAACATCTTTCCTGAAATTTCCAAATTTTTATATACATATTAATATATATGAATAAAACAAAATCACAATTCAAAAAAGAGAAAAATGAGGCAGATGCTTAAATAAGAAATATTAAGTCAGCAAAAAAATCTTATTCTACTTATTTATTTTGTATGTATGTGTGTCACACTGAGCCATTTATCCACTGAGCCATTTCACTGCTTCAAAATTCTGATTTTAAAAGGTTGTGCAATGAAAGTGAGTTTATAGAATTACACATTGACATTTATTTACACTGTACATTAAGAATTTCCCACATCTTAGTTCATGAGCGATAGAAAAATATACTTTAAAAATGAAACTTTTTGGGGGGCACATGTGAATGAACAATTTTGATTTGTAAGATCAACCACTATGTCTTGGCTTTAATGCGATAGTTTGAGAAAATAGCGATTAAGACAATAATCTCCTAACTTTGAAGTGATGGGTTTTGGAAGCAGAACTCTGAAAGCGCAGCAAGACCTCTTAACCTCTGAGCCATCCCTCCTGCCCCACAGGTTTTTTTTTTCCTTTAATTTGCAAGAGTATTTCTAAAAAATATTGTAACACCTTAACACTATGTTCTTTCGAAGCAAGCTTAGTCATGCGTTGACTGAAATTGACATAGTGGTTAAGAATCAATTTCCTGTGACCAAAGATGGTCAGTAATCTTCACTGACAGGAAGGGACCCTCAGTTTTGATTTGTTTCCTCTTCAGAACTGTTATTTTTCTCGGATTCTCAAAGCTTTGCTTACGTCTGTTTGTTACCTGGTTTTGTCTGCAGCACCCACATTATGAAACCGTGCTCATTATGAGGGTGAAGCAGCTCAAGAAAATGGAACACTGGTTAGCGGTGCTGACTGCATGGTGGAGGTGTGTGACTCCTGGAACACGCAAACATCTCGATGTCTCCTGGAGGGCAAATGAGTGATGCTTTGACACCCACTAATCTTGGTGATATACTTATGTTCAGATGAACTCTTTGGGTATTCTGAGAGTATAAAATGGGAAGGATTACAAATTTTCCTGTAAAAATCACTGAAAAGCTGAATTGCTGGATAGTTTTTATTTTACTGAAGAATTTAATATTTTAAAAAATGTATTGTGACCTTCAAAATACAACCAACATTTAAAATAGCCTAGAATTTCCAAGTTGAAAAGGTAGATAATTTTTAGATTACTCATACAGTGAAACTAATTTTTCTTCTGTTGCTAATTTAACATTTATGAATTAAATGGCTTGATAAAAACTTTACAACAACATCAGGAAACTTCTATGTAGAAGAACTTCTGCAGAAAAGGTATTCAAGAATTAACCGCAGTATCTTTCCTGAAAATTTCAAATTTTATGTACATATTACTTTATATGAATGAAACAAAAATATAATTTAAAAAACAGAAAAATGAGGTAGATGCCTAAATAAGGAATATTAAGTAAGCAAAAAAAAAAAAAAATCTCATTCATTCACTATTATTGTTGCTAATAACCAAGAGTCAACAGCACTTAGTAAATTCTTTTTATTTACTAATAAGACATGATAGGCTAAACAAACACCTGGACAGAGTCATTGGGATAAATGTAAAATGAGTAGGGTAAGGTTAGACAGGTCTTGAAATCTTTTGATTGGCTGTTAAAGATATAGCTAATTGGTCTAATCTAATTAAGTCTTTGGGGTATTGCACTTGAAGTTCCCAAACTTTTGTGCATCAAACCCTGAAGCAATTTAAAATTATGGCTTTAAAAAAAAAAACTCCCCAAGAGCAGGAAGCATTTAAATTACTATACTGAACCTAAAGAAGATTCTTTGGAGACTTTCCCAGGCCTTACCACAGAGCAGTGTGGGATGCGCTGTGTTCTCAAAGTGAACTGCCCAATATTTAAATGTGCACCATTTGAATTTGTAGCAACAGTAAACCGTATTCCTCTTGGAAGCACATTTGACTGTCCTAGAAAGGTTTGAAGTAATTTAGAAATGTCTTTTCTGAATTATCTGTGTCAATGTTTTCCAGGTGATTCGTCTTGTTACATCAGAGCTTCCCCACTAGTAACTTCTTGAGGAAGATATCAGACTCCTAGGGAACTCTGTAGACTAGACTGGCAGTAGAAGATCATGGGAAGATAGCCTACCATGCGTTGCAAGTTGAGAGGTAAGTAGAGCCACCTTCAGGACCTGCCAATCATCATTTACATGAGCAGATGTCTTTATGAACTGAGTTGAAATAAATCTTATGCTGTAGGGATAGGTCATTTTTTTTTTTTTTTTTTTTTTTTTTTTTTTTTTACTAAGGAGAGTGCCTATTAAGTAGGAATAAAAACCTTCAGGAGAAATTTCTTGAATGTGTTAAAACTGAGAAAAAGTTTTATTACCTCAAAATCCTGTGGTTTGAACACTGAAATCAAACGGATACTTGGTTTTCTCATTTCTAACTGGGAATGAAAATGTCTTTGGTCAAAACACGGTGATCTGGTTCTTGCTTCATTACAAGTGTTTATCCATTTGAGAGTTCCTTCTCCTTTTGTTCCAATGAACTTGTTGTACATTCATCACTGCATTTGTCTTCTTGATCAGTAAAGTGGGACATGTGAAAGTTCAGAGTTTGTGGTGATTTACTTCACAGCAAAAATTCAGTTTTGTTTGGTTTAGGTTTGAAACAGATTGTCATGTCAACCACAAATGTATAGCATTTTACCTTGGTCCTTGTCTGGATCATCTACCTGAGAAGGATACGTAAGATGATTCATCTTGGTCATCAGTTCATCCTTGAACTTGGGACTGACAGGAGGAGAAATGGAGAGGAACGCTGACTCATTAACTATCAGGGAAATTTTTGACTTTACATGAGTGTTGGTGGAATGATACTACATATTTAAGATTCCCCTTTTGTTGTTGACAGTATATTTCTGTGATGCCTGGAGATGTAATATTTCTGGACATATATACTAAGCTGGATTTTAGATGAATGAACTAAAGTGACTTCCATTAAAAAAAAATGTCAGCCTGTGAGCTTCTTATTTGAAAATATTGTGGAATTTTATAACAATGGTATAATACTATTTACTGTAAAGTAAGTGGCTTTGGTAGACTGTATCCATCTCAACTCATAGATGTGATGTAGGTTTAATTTATTAAGAAGGAACAAGATATCTGGTTGATAAACTTTGAAGATATTCTTATAGCAGGGAGATATAAAAGATAAAACTCTTAAAAAACAAAAAAAAGTTGACTAAAGATGAAGGAAACCAAAATAATACCATATGCTATAAACTTTATATGTATATTGCTTTTTTCCTCAAGAACCTGATAATAAGGCAATTAAAATTCCCATGTTATCAGTGAAGATATTGAAACTAAGGGAAGAAATATTCCAAAGTCTCAGAGCTCACAAGTTAACGCTGACATCCATGTTCTTTTATGTAGACAAAATCGACTTGACTTGATAACAAATTGAATGGTGGCAGTGGTTAGAAGAATGATTCTCACAATGAGATTACTTTTCCAATGTCATGTGCCAGGGAATTGAGATTTTAGACTTTGTTTATAACATAGCTTCAATCCATCTAGGATTCAGATAGAAAAGAATCATGCATATTTAGTTTATTAAAGAGTCTCAATGTAGAGAGGGTGGAGTTGATTGAGATCAAGACAAAATAGAAAAAAACCAAACAAATCCTACCCTAATTATGGCCAGAAGCCATTAGAAGTAGTTAAAAAGTGGTTGAAATAGGTTCAAAGGATTCAGTTCAGATCTTAAACTGGAGTCAAGAGTTGTAAATAAGGAGAAGCAGTTTCTTATGTGCTTGCTTGTTTCCAGAAATTGTTTCATTAATTAGATGGAATACTGCCAATGGATTCTCTGCTCACATACAAAAATATCACTGCAATTTGTGCATGTGTATATGCTACTATGTGAAAGGAAGATGTTTGTCTCTAAAGGTAAAGAAAGGAAGAAAGAAAGAAAGGAAGGAAGGAAGAAAGACCTTGTGACTTTTCAGAGAAGGACTTGGTAAGAACTAGCCACCACTCCTGATTTCTGGGTGACTGCAGTGGATAGTTTTCTGATGAATCACTCCAAGAGAAAAGGTCATGAAAATTTCTTGTTGGTGAATGTCTTTGTAGTCACAGGCTTTCATTTAGATTCCTTTAGATTAGACCTGGGGTAGCTATCAATTAAAAGATGCTTGTTTTAGAAAATGGGAACATAAGACTTATGCTTGAAAAGTAATAAATATAAATGACATATATGACAAAAGACTCAGCCATATATATGTATGTATATGTATATATATATATATGTATGCATATGAAGAGCTATGAAAACTCAAGAGTAAAACATTTAAAATAGGCAAAAAATACAACTTCTTTTTAAACAAAAACGAATATAAATGGGATAAAAAGAATAAGGAAAGATGTTTAACATCAGTGTTCGTTGTGGATTTTATTATAAATAAAATCCTTAATGAGATGTTTTTATATAGCCGTTGCAATGAGTTAGAAGGAACTGCTGGCAGTACTAAATGTTGATGAAAATCAGAGCAACTGAGACTTCTCATGTTGCTGCTTCAAAGACAACACAATATAACCACTCTGGAAAACATCAATTTATTCCAAACTCTACGCTGTACTTTCTATCTTATTCCACTGCTGGATCTTTATCCTAGAAATGTGGAAGTTTAGGTACACAAAAACCAAGGCTCAAATATTTACGGCAGCTTTATTCACCACTGTGCCCAAATGGAGACAATTCAAATGCCCTTCCAAGGATGACTCAGCAGGTAATTTTAGTATCTCTATGCAATGAAAAGCTGCTCAGCACTTGCAGCTTGAATGACTCTTAGAAGACTTTGGTAAATAAAAGAAGCCCGATATAATTTTTATTTTATGAGATCCTGAAAAGCTGAAACTTTAGGAACAGAAAACATCTTTACGTTTATCAGGGTTTAGGTTAGGTTACTAACAATGGGGTAGGATGCAATGGGCAGGACATGGATATATGACCTCATCATGGTGGTAATTACATGCATCTGTAAATGCTTTAAAGTCCTTACTTGAGCACTGAAGGGTTAAAAAGTCATTTTTCTGCATGAAGCTTAAATGTATGGATGCATTTAAACATGAAAAGAATGATTCTATCTTCTATTCTCTAGTGCCTCCCCCTGAGATATTTACATTTTAATAAGAAGATTTTCCATTATTACGCTCTCTTGAATTGGATCCGGTTTCTGAGTAACTATGCTCTGACTACGCTCTGTGTGTGGCCATGTTCATTTCTGGCTTTGTCCCTGCAGAATTATGTGCTTCTTTTGATATTCTTGTACTTAGGGGCTACTGTGAGTTCTTCTGATGGAACTCAATATACTTTTTTAAAATAATAAGCCACATCTGTGATATAACACATTCAGTATTTCCTCTCTGTTAAAGAAAAACACAATGAAGCGTGGGCCAAAGGAAGTGAGGCTTGAGTTTGAGTCCAGGTTTTGACATATACCACTGTAGCTCTGTCATTTTTAAAATGGTAATGTGGAGTTTAAGCAACATGGTCTATTAAAAACCAGCTGCAGGTTTAGTAACTTGCTTGGTTAGAGTCACCCCAAGGTTCTTTATGTCTTTTATGGCTATTGTGAAGGGTGTTGTTTCCCTAATTTCTTTTTCAGCCCATTTGTCTTTTGTATACAGGAGGGCTACTGATGGTTTTTTGTTTTTTTTTTTTTTTGAGTTAATTTTGTATCCGGCCACTTTGCTGAAGGTGTTTATCACCTTTGCAGTAGGAGTTCCCTGGCAGAATTTTTGGAGTCACTCTTGTATACTATCATATCATCTGCAAGTAGTGCAGATGATATGATAGTATACATATCATCTTCCTGTGAAAGAGCCTTGAACTCACTGGCGTAGGAGACAACTTCCTGAACAGAACACCAACAGCACAGGCTCTAAGAGCAACAATCAATAAATGAGACCTCATGAAACTGAAAAGCTTCTGTAAAGCAAATGATACTGTCATCGGCACAAAACGACAGCCTACAGATTGGGAAAAGATCTTCACCAACCCTATATCTGACAGAGGGCTAATATCCAGAATATATAAAGAACTCAGGAAGTTAAACAGCAACAAATTAAGTAATCCAATTAAAAACGGGATACAGAGCTAAACAGAATTCTCAATAGAGGAATATGGAATGGCAGAGAAACACTTAAAGAAATGCTCAACATCCTTAGCTATCAAGGAAATGCAAATCAAAACAACCCTGAGATTTCCCCTTTTACCCATCAGAATGACTAAAATAAAAAACTCAAGTGACAACACATGCTGGAGAGGATATGGAGAAAGGGGAACCTTCCTCCATTGCTAGTGGGAATGTAAACTTGTACAACCATTTTGGAAATCAATCTGGCACTTTCTCAGACAATTAAGGATAGTGCTACCTCAAGATCCAGCTATACCACTCCTAAGCATATATCCAAAATATGCTCAAGTACACAACAAGGATATTTGCTCAACCATGTTTGTAGCAGCTTTATTTGTAATAGCCAGAAGCTGGAAACAACTCAGATGCCCTTCAACTGCAGAATGGATACAGAAATTGTGGTACATTTACACAATGGAATACTACTCAGCAATTAGAAACAAGGAAATCATGAAATTTGCAGGCAAATGGTGGGAACTAGAAAAGATCATCCTGAGTGAGGTATCCCAGAAGCAGAAAGACAAACATGGTATATACTCACTTGTAAGTGAATATTAGACATAAAATATAGGATAATCATACTAAAATCTGTACATGTAAGGAATCTAATCAAGAAGGAGGACCCTAGGTAAGATGTTCAATCCTCACTCCGAAAGGCAAACTGGATGGACATTAGAAGAGGGAAAAAAACAGGGAACAGAACAGGAGCCTACCACAGAGGGCCTCTGAAAGACTCTACCCAGCAGAGTATCAAAGCAGAGGCTGAGGCTTACAATCAAACTTTGGGCAGAGTGCAGGGAATCTTATGAAAGAAGGGAGAGATAGAAAGACCTAGAGTGGACAGGAGCTCCACAAGGAAAGAGAAAAAAATATGGGCACAGGGGTCTTTTCTGAGACTGATACTCTAACCAAGGACCATTCATGGAGATATCCTTGCACATATACCCCTGCACAGATATAGACCATGGCAGCTCAGTGTCCAAGTGGGTACCCTAGAAAGGGGAACAGGGATTGTCTCTGACATGAACTCAGTGGCTGGATCTTGATCACCTCCTCCTGAGGGGTAAGCAGCCTTACCAGGCCACAGAGAAAGACAATGCAGCCAGTCCTGATGAGACCTGATAGGCTAAGGTCAGGGAGGATGAGCTCCCCTATCAGTGGACTGGTGGAAGGGCATGGGTGGAGAAGAGGGAGGAGGGAAGAGAAGATGAAGGGAGGGTAAGACTGGGAGGGAATGAGGAAGGAAGCTACAGTTAGGATGCATAGTGAATAAACTGTAATAAATAAAAATATAAATATATTTAAAAAGAATAAAAAAGAATTCTTGGGAAAAAAAAAACCAGCTGCAGAGTTTCAGCTCAGAATTGATGATCAATATGATAATTTATCTCTCATCACCATATTGCTTATTCTCAACCCTACATTGCTTATTCTTATTTTTCTTCTTCCCCTCCTTTCCATTCTCTCTCTCTTTGTTTAACTCCTTCCCTCTTTCTTTGAGTTTAATGCACATTTTAATATTCTGTACTGATATACTTGAATCTGCTATAGTATAGAATATGCCATTTATATATATATTTTGAATTATTACAGGTAAGAGAAAGACAGTACAATGGAATGGGAAAACCGCACTTATTTGGAAGAATTTTTTCTGAAGGGGCTTTCTGGTTATCCTGGGCTAGAGCATCTCCTTTTCATGCTCATCTTAATGATGTATGCAGTCATCCTGGTGGGCAACGGCACCCTTATTATAATCAGCATTTTTGACTCTCAACTTCATACTCCTATGTACTTCTTCCTGGCAAACCTGTCTTTTTTGGACATCTGTTTCACCACCTCCTCTATTCCCTTCACCCTGGTAAGCTTTCTCTCAGAAAGAAAAACTATTTCCTTCCTTGGCTGTGCAGTGCAGATGTTTCTTGGCTTAGCCATGGGGACAACAGAGTGTGTGCTCCTGGGTATGATGGCCTTTGACCGCTATGTGGCTATCTGCAACCCTTTAAGGTACCCTATCATCATGAGCAAGAATTCCTGTGTAACCATGGCAACTGGGTCCTGGTTTTCAGGGCTTGCCAACTCTGCAGTACAAACTGCATTCGTGATGCGATTGCCTTTCTGTGGAAATGTCATCAATCATTTTCTCTGTGAAATCCTAGCTGTCATGAAGATGGCTTGTACTGACATCTCAGGCAATGAATTCATCATGCTTGTGGCCACAACTTTGTTCACTTTGATGCCACTGCTCCTCATTGTCATCTCGTACTCATTAATCATTTCTAGCATTCTCAAGATTCGTTCTGCTGAAGGAAGAAGGAAAGCCTTCTCTACCTGCTCAGCCCACTTCACTGTGGTGATAATATTCTACGGGACCATCCTCTTCATGTACATGAAACCCAAGTCTAGAGACTCACTCAATGTACATGACTTGGATGCAACAGACAAACTTATATCCATGTTCTATGGGGTGGTGACTCCCTTGATGAACCCTTTAATCTATAGCCTCCGAAACAAAGATGTGAAAGAGGCCATAAAAAATATGAAGAGAAGGTTCTTAGGCAAATAAATGGTCAACATGTTGGACACTGTTTAAACTCAAAACTTAGATTGGAATTTTAGTTACTTTGCTTCCTTCTTTATCTTTTTATGCAGTATGTTCACATTTCTATAATGAGATACAGCATTTCAAAATTATTGCATGTTTATAAAGAATGTTCAAGGTTCTAGGAAGAATAAGGAAAAAAGTAACAACATTGAGACATAACCGCTTTCTGACATTTTGGGCAGCATCTTTATAGTTCTGAATTTTTTATTTTACAGTATTAGAGTTTGGCATAGATGGCATTTTTACAAACATTATTTTATAAGCAATTGTTCTTCAAATTCTTCAATATAAATAAGCATGTTGTGAAAAAATGCAAAACAAAAATCTGAAAGTACTTTATCAGTATTTTTCCCTGGAGAGTTTTCTATTACAGTATATTAATCTCACATTTTTAAAGTCACCAAGTGCTATATCTTTTCATAGCATTTAATTTTTTTTCCTGTGGTGCTTTAAGGATGCTAAGAATTGGGACTATAAAGGAAACAGATAAATAGGATTTATGGGTACACTCTATACAACCTTTGAATATGTTCTTTAAAACACTTTCTTTCAGCTTTATATATTAGCTTTAGCATAACAAATGTACAAAACTAAAATATGAGTTAAAATTATCTTACTAAGGCCAAGAGATGACCCAGTGGATAAAGACACTTGTCTTGCAAACCTGGCAATTTGAATTTGCTCTGCAGATCCACATAAATGTAGAAACAGTGACTCTAAGAAACTGTCCCCTGACGTCCACATGTGTACTGTGGCATGGGTGACCTCACACCATGCATATACACAAATAATTATGATGATAATTATAAATGTAAAAACTAGCTTACTGGTTGAGATAAGAACATTTTATATATTTCATTGGATGGAGAGTCACACCAGTTCCCATTTCTAAGAGATCAGATTTTTTTTCAGCTCCGAGGAAATTACAGTGCTTTCCTAAATGTTAGACTATCCAGGCTCTTGATTCTTAATTAGAATACCTGACTTTATGCCTCATCTATTGAAGTAGATACTTCTGTGATCTCAACAGTCTGGGGGAGTAGAGACTCAAAGGTTGTTAGACAGGTGACGTCTTGGGTTTCCCCGACTTTTCTCTCAAGTTTTGACTCTATGTGAAGCACACATCTAATTTTCCACCCAAGATTAGTGACAGTCTGTTCAATAATGAGACATACTCTGTCATGTCTACTTAAGTCAATACACTGTATTTTGATTGATCAGTAAATTCAAAGATGTTAAGAGGAACACAGGATAAATTTAGAATCTTTGTACATATGCATTTAATGTATTAAAGCTTCCTTTTTAATTTTAGAGGAAGGACTACGAAAGACTATGACTTACATTTAATTACTTCTAGATTCCATTATAGTTATTTATAGACTAAATCTGCTGGCAAGGGCAGAGACAGGGTGTCATTTTCACAACCCAACCCAACTATATATATATATATATATAATATATATTTTAAGTTTATATATATATATATATATATGAAAACCTAGTTCCCATATCCTAAGAACCCTATAGATAGGCACTGTATATTTCACCACTGGTCATCTTTGATACCCAGGCATTAAGACAATCAACACACGTCTTAACGCCAGGTACTTCTACAAACTCTCTGGGAGAGTTTATTAATTTCAACAGAAAAGTAGTTAAAGAAGAAGACCTGAAAGCACGAATTTATATTTCCATAGGTGATGGAAGGTTTTTCTCAGAGTTGTAAGATCAAGGTCTGTGAAGAATGGCTTGCCCCTCCTTTTAATATCTTCACGTGTTTAAAATTGCTGGACATATGTATGATTCTAATTCTAACAGACTTTAGCACCACAGACACAATATTTGAAAACTCAGAGGGTTTTTTGATTAAGAAAATTTGTTTTAAAAGCTTACTGAGAATTTGGTTGTGTTTTTAGCAATGTTTCTTCCTAACATGGGGGCATAGTCAGATGAGCTTAGAGAGAGGAAGAAAGAGAGGGAGAGGGAGAAGGAGAGAGAAAGAGAGAGTGAGAGGGAAAGGGAGAGAGAGGGAGAAGGAGAGGAAGAGGAGAGGAGGGAGAGAGAGAGAGAGAGAGAGAGAGAGAGAGAGAGAGAGACACCAATTTTTGGTTAGTCCTTGCCATGATCCTTCGAGGTAGTTCTAGTGGTGACCTCTCCTTCCAGCGTATCTCAGTAGCATATCTGACATGATTGATGTGGGTCCAAAACAATGCTTAATCCACTGTTCATAGAAGAGCCCTAAACTAGAAGAAGATTGAAGTTAACTGGGACATAAAAGGAGATGGATTTGACATTAACATTAATTTTCCAGAAAAGACTCTTAGATTTTTCTTTGTTTCCATAGAGATAACCTTTGCTTTACAAAATGGATGGATTTCACATTTATACTATGAAAATAACATTTTATCTTTGATATTATAAAGTATTCTAGTAGATCTTGTATATGAAAGAACATGTTTTTCACCCTTTTGTAAATTCACTTTCTAAATAAGGTTAGATATGATGCAGTTAGGTTTTATGCCTGGCATTTTCTGACCAGGCACCTTGTTGTAAATAAAAGAATGAGCTATAATGGGGAACATGGACCTGCAACTTGGAGCCAGGTGGTGAAATCCTGACTTGCATTTGGGAAAACAGTGATTACCTGACATGATATTCCAGAAGACATCAGGCATGTGGCCTAGTACTGACACAATGTTCTAAGTGTTTTCTAATTTAGTCAGAGACTTGCCTCATTGCTTGAGTAAAAGAAATGAGTGGGAGATCTTACAGAACCACTCTTATGGAGGACCAATTAATGAGACTAAAATTAGTGTATCTTTTTAAAGTTGTTTTTAGGCATAAGACTAGAAGACAGATAAATAGCTGAATGAGGCACCATTCAGAGACGCTCAGAAGGTAATTATCATCAGGGCTGTGTGTATCTTCCACTTGTTACTCACTCGACTTACGAATGCACTCTATCCTCGTTATCCTAAAATAAGAAAAACAACAATCAATCAAACAATAGCTGCTTATTTTCTTAATTTTTTTTCTCCAAATCTGCTTGAAATTAAACCTGATACCACTGGTTCTTCAACTCCATGTAAGCTAGCTCTGGATAGTCCTAGAAAAATTTAGTGCATTGTTTCCAGTTCTTACCTGAGCTCATTGTAGAACTTTATGTCTACTTTTTGTATCATCACTGCTTTAATTTTTGTACATATTACATGATTCTAAGAGCAAGATCTGTTACAAAATAACCCAACCCTATAAACTGTACAAAGTATTAATTCAAGTACCGAGAGACCTTTATATAATACATGTATGTATGATTCGTAAATAGACTATGTGGCTTTTATATGCAACAATATCTATATAGAGACTTATAGAGATATAAGACTATATATAGACTTATAGAGATACACATCCAGAATATGAATTTAATATATATTTTAAATGATTCCGTATTTAATATTTATTTTGATGTAATTGTTTTTTTTTATTCAAAATTGTTTTTAAGGCATTTATAGATGTGCATTGCTATTTTAAAGATTTATTTGCTTATCATTCTTTGACAGTTTCATACTGTATTTAATGGATTTTAGTCATTCTCACCCTGCACTACTTTGTCTCATGTCAGCTCCTCCCCTTGCTGAAACTTTCTTCTCAACAGATTCCTTTCCTACCGTCATGTCTTTTCCCCTCTGTGACCCACAGAGCTTTACTAGGATTTCATTGGTACTTTAAGAGCTGTTTGTTGTTTCCTGTGTGGATAAAGCAAAGTTTATGTAGCTTTATGGGAAAAGAAAAGTTTGTGTGATCTATTTACATGGTCACATTTGGTGATTTCTTTTTGTTTCCTTTATTTAAAATAGAGTTCTTCTCACATAATATATTCTGATTATGGTTTTCCATTCCTCCACTCCTTCCTGTTCTTCCTCACCTTTGCTGCCATCCACATCCATCCCCTCTCATTAGGAAACAAACAGGATTCTACAGGATAATTAGGAAATAAAATGTAAAAAGATATAAACAGAAACAAACACATCAGAATTGGACAAAACAAACAAACATAAGAAAAAGAGCCCAAGAGAAGGCACAAGAAACAGACCCATTCGTTTTCACACTCAGGAATTCCATTAAAAACACTGAACTTCAAGTCATAATATATATGCAAAGTACTTGTAGGGTTAAAAAGAGAGAAGGAATTAAATTGAAAAAATAGATAGAGCTCTGATGTGACATTATGAGACAAGGAACCTCCAAAGATGCTGTTGAGTTCATTTTCTGTTTGCTATCCATTGGTGGGCATGTGGTCTACCCTTAAGAGTTTGTTTTGTGCCCGGATATATTTGGTCCTTGCAGAGATCCTATCCTTTCCATATCATACTACCTCCCTTTCTTTCATATGATTCCCTGCACTCTGCCAAGGGTTTGGTTAGAGTCTTAGTGTCTGTTTTGAAACACTGCTAGTTAGAGTCTTTCAGATGTCTTTCTCGGTAGACTCCTGTCATACGTTCAATGCACATCCCATTTGTCTTTCTAAATGAAGATTGATCATCTTCGCCCGTGTCCGCTGACACTCAACTAAAGACCATCTATGGATATAACCTAGAACTTCTCCTCGGATGTGGCCCGTGGTAGCTCAGTAACCAAGTAGTTTTCCAAAGTAAGGGGAACAAGGACTATTTCTAACAGGATCTCAAGGGCAGGCTCTTTGACCTCCCCCCCCACCGCCCAGGGGAGGAGCAGTCCTGTTAGGCCACAGAGGAGGACTTTGCAGCCAGCCCTGAAGATACCTGATAAAACAGGGTCAGATGAAAGGGGAGGAGGTCCTCCCCTATCAGTGGACATGGAAAGGGGCAGGGAAGAGACCAGGGAGGGAATGTGGGGTTGGGGAGGGAATGAGGGAGCGGGATACAGCTGGGACACAGAGTTAACAAAATGTAACTAAAAAGAAAAAAAAAAAAGAGTTTGTTTTGCCAGTGAGACTTCATTGAAGGAAATTAAATTTTCATTTGAAAGTGGTTTCGACTAGAGATAGCTTCTGGGTTTGGGATGGGGGTGTGTCTATACTTCTCATTTCAGTCTTTTTTCTTTTAGGTTTTTTGAGACAAGGTTTCTCTACTCAGTCTTGGTAGTCCTGGAACTCATTCTGTAGACCAAGCTGGCCTTGAACTCACAGATATCTGCCTGCCTCTGCCTCCCATGTGCTGGGATTAAAGCTATGCACCACCATGCCTAGCATGTTTGATAATTTCATAAGTTTCAGTATTACAGGGCTAATATAATGCTACCTAATTCATCAGAAGGAATTTATTTTTGTACAACTTATAAAGTATTAAGATTATTCAAAAAATAATAAAGGCAGCATAAAAGATTGGGGTTGCTGGCAGCTAGGACTTCATAGTCCTGAGGGCAGTCAAAAGAAACATCATTTTGAAGGTAACGTTTGAGTGAGACCTTGTAAGAGGTTTAGGAATAATGATTTGAGAGGAAGTACTTCAGTCAGAGGAAAGACTCCAGGCAAAGACACAAAGAAGATTATTCCTGATATATTTGAGAATTTTTGGTCCAGATGGCTAGCACAGAGAAAGCGAGAGGAGAAGGGTTGAAATTAGAGGGGCATACAGGGGCTGAAGCAGGATGTGTGTGCTAGGAGGGATGGATTCAAATGTGTTGCTTCAT
Organism: Psammomys obesus; assembly: GCF_907164565.1. NCBI lineage: Eukaryota > Metazoa > Chordata > Mammalia > Rodentia > Muridae > Psammomys > Psammomys obesus. The sequence goes on along the minus strand of NW_026589732.1, from coordinate 9,139,798 downwards.
GGTGCTTTCCCTCTGCACATTTTTTTAATGTCTTCTGATGTTTGTGGTTTGACTCTTTAGCTCTTTGACAAGGTTGAATAGTTGTCATGTATGAATTCAAATATGGAAGGAGCTTTACATTATGTATCCTTGTATAATTTGTAGATAAATTATATATAATTTTTATATGTAATAGTATTTGATTAGTTAATAAAAGTTTATATTGAGAATATGTTTACTATATATCTTAAAGTATATTTAATATTCACTTCATGCAATTTGCATTTTTACCCAAAAATTGTTCTTTTTTTCAAGGTGTTCATATTATGCACAGTGACCTTTTTAAGAATTTTTTTATATTCCTGTGTGAAAACACACACACACAACTTTTCCTTAGATATGCTGTAGTTGCCCTGACCTATAATTTATTCTGTATCATTTTTTCTTAAATTTATATGCAAACTAATCATAAAAAGATAATTCTGGGTCTTACTATATTGCAATATAAATTTAGAACAGTAAGTGTACTTTAGGAAAACCGAAAACTAGATTTAACAAAAGCTCAAAGAGTGCTTCTTTATTATTTTGACAAAAGAAAAGCAATAGTCAGTGGATCTTTTTGCTTTATAACCGTAGAATTAGCAAGTACTTATTCTTTGAGAGAACTGAATGTACTTAATTAACCCTAATTATATTTTCTTTAAAAAATGCTCAACATCCTTAGCCATCAGGCAAATGAAGAGTAAGACTTCTTTGATATTTTATTTCACCCCAATAAGAATAGTTTTAAAAATTAAAATACTAGTGTCAAAGGCACACATATGAGCCTGGAGGGACCTTCTGATGTTTCTAGAGTAATGTGTACCAGGTCAAAGAACTGGAACAGAGATACATGATTAGAAATAGAAATAGAGATCCTGTCTCCCGTGTTTCATTTTCCAGTCCATAACTCTGCCTGCATTCCAGAGGCCTGCAGGCACCCGGGACAACCAGGTAAGGCCCCACCCTAAGTTCCAAGCCTATGTCTGCCAAGTTCCCCTAAAATACCACCAACAGCCTTAAATTGCACCCCACACCCTGGGCTCCATTTTCTAGCCCACAATTCCATCTCCTTTCCTGGGGGCCACACTGGAACTAGGGACCTCAGAGGCAAGATTAGCACCCAAATCCTCAGAGATCATAAAGAGTCACAAAAACCGAGGAGAGACACCCTACTAGATTTGAAGATTCAGTAGTCATTAGAATACCATGGTACTCAGGCCAGAAGACAGAGAAAATAGAAACCAAAGGGAAAAAAATCAAAAACAAAACAAAACAAAAAACAACAACAAAACAACAACCCCTCCTACCCATTAAACAAAGATAAACTCAGAAGTCAGCATGTAGCCCCTTGAGCACTCCATTCCCAATCCAGCACCTCGGGAAGACAGGTAAGATCTCTATGCTGGCCCCTTGCTTATATCAGGCCGCAGGGCAAACACAACAGCTGTGAGCTGTGTTGGGCTCCCTGAATCCTCCATCTAATGAACCCTATACGTATGTGCTTTCCTGGAAACCAGTGTCCCACCCCCTTAGGGACTACCAGCCAATACCAGAGACAACCAGATGGTGAAAGGTCAGAGCAAAGCCACAAATAATAAGAGCCTGGACAATAAGGCAACACCAGAACCCAAGTGTCATACTACAGCAAGCCCAGGATATCTTAACACAGCTGAAGAACAAGAAAATGACCTTAAATCCTGTCTTATGAAGATGATAGAGGCCTTTAAAGAATCAATGAATAAGTCCCTTAAACAAATACAGGAAACACATTTAAACAGATGAAGGAAATGAATAAATCTGGCCAATACCTGAAAATGGAAATAGAAGCAATAAAGAATGCACAAAATTAGATAATCCTGGGGATGGAAAAACCTAGGGAAGAGAACAGGAATAACAGATGCAAGCATCTCCAATAGAATCCAAGAGATGGAAGAGAGAATCTCAGGCATAGAAGATATGATGGAAGAAATAGACACATCAGTCAAAAAAAAATGTTAAAGCTAAAAAATTACTGGCACAAGACATCCAGGAAATCTGGTATACTGTGAAAAGACCTAACCTATGAATAATAGGAATAGGAGAGGGTGAAGAATCCCAGCTTCAAGGACCAGAAAATATTTCCAAGAAAATCATAGAAGAAAATTCCCCCAATTTAAAGAAAGAGATCTACATAAACACACAAAAGGCATACAGAACACCAACTAGACTGGATCAGAAAAGAAAATCCTTCTGCCACATAATAATCAAAACAAAACAAATAAACACAAAATAAACAAAACACTAAACCTGCAAATAAATAAATACACAAATACATAGTTCAATAAATAAATAAATAAATAAATAGATAAATAAATAAATAAATAAAATTTCAAGCTGCAAGGGGAAAAAGCCAAGTAACATATAATGGCATACTTACCAGAATTACATCTGACTTCTCAGCAGAGACACTAAAAGCCAGACGGGCCTGGCAGATGTCTTTCAAAGGCTAAGAGACCATAGATGTCAGCCCAGACTAGTATACCCAGCAAAATTCTCAATCACTGTAGATGGAAAAAAAACAAGACATTCTAAGACAAAACCAAATTCAACATCTATCCACAAATCCAGCCCTACAGAAAATAGTAAAAGGAAAACTCCATCCCAACAAGGGTAAATAAAACAAGAAAATACAGAAAGAAAATAATTCCACACCAGCAAAACCAAAACTAAAAAAATGGAAGCACGCACACACACACACACACACACACACACACACACACACACACAAACTAACACCACCAACATCAAAATAACAGGAATTAATAATCTTTGGCTCTTAATATCTCTCAACATCAATGGTCTGAATTCACCAGTAAAAAGGTACAGGATAAGAGAATGGTTGTGAAAACAGGATCCATCATTATGCTGCATACAAGAAACACACCTCAGCAACAAAGGTAAACATTACCTCACAGTAAAGGGCTGGAAAAAGATTTTCTAAGCAAATGGATCCAAGAGCAAGCTGGAGTAGCTAATCTAATATCAAATAAAATAGACTTTCAACCAAAATTAATCAAAAGATATGGGGAAGGGCCCTTCATACTCATCAAAGGAAAAATACACCATGATGACGTCTCAGTTCTAAACATATATGCCCCAAATGCAAGGGTGCCCACACTCATAAAAGAAACATTAATAAAGTATGAATCACACATATAACTGCACATATTAATAGTAGGAGATTTCAACAGCCCTGTCGCACCAATGGACAGGTCATTAAGACAAAAACTGAACAGAGAAACAATGAAACTAACTGATGTTATGAATAACAGTTATTCACAAAACATTCCATCCAAGCACAAAAGAACATACCTTCTTCTTCACACCTCATGGAACCATCTTCAAAATTGACCACATACTTGGTCACAAAGCAAGCTTCATCAGATACAAGAAAATTAAAACAACATCTGTTTTCTAGCAGACCACCATAGATTAAAGCTGAACTTCAATAACAACAGAAACAACAGAATGCCTACAAATTCACGGCAACTGAACAACTCTCTACTCAGCAACCACTGTGTCAGGGAGGAAAAAGAGAAAGAAATTAAAGGCTTTCTAGAATACAATGGAAATGAAGGCACAACATACCAAAATTTTATGTGGGACACAGTAAAAGCAGTGCTAAGAGGAAAGTTCATAGCACTAAATGCATTCACAAAGAAATTGGAGAGATTCCATTCTGGCAATTTAAAAGCACACCTAAGAGCTCTAGAACAAAAAGAAGCAAACACACCTGAGAGTAGTAGACCCAAAAAAATTCAGGGTTGAAATCAATGAAGTAGAAACAAAGAGGAGACTATAAAGAATCAACAAAGCCAAGAGCTGGTTCTTTAAGAAAATCAATAAGATAGACAATACCTTAGCCAAACTAACTAAAAGCCATACAGAGAGAGTATCCAAGTTAACAAAATCAGAAAGGAAAAGGAGAACATAACAACAGACACCAAGAAAACCATTAGGTCTTACTTCAAAAGCCCATATCATAAAATTGGAAAATCTAAATGAAGTGGATAATTTTTTTCATTAAATTTTTATTTTTTTATATTAGTTACAGTTTATATACTTTATATCCCAGCTGTAGCCTCTCCCTCATTCTCTCCCAATTTCACCCTCCCTCTCTCATCTCCTTCCTGCCCCTCTCTAAGTACACTGACAGGGGAGGTCCTCCTCCCCTTCCATCTGACCCTAGCTTATCAGGTCTCTTCAGGATTGGCTGCAATGTCTTCCTCTGTGGCCTAGCAAGGCTTCTCCTCCATTGGGGGTTGGGGAGCAGGTCAAAGAACCAGCCACTGAGTTCATGTCAGAGACAGTCACTGTTCCCCTTACTAGGGTACCCACTTGGATACTGAGCTGCCATGGGCTACATCAGAGCAGGGGTCCTTGGTTGGAGACACAGTCTCAGAAAAGACCCCTGTGGAGCTCCTGTCCTCTCCAGGTCTTATTAACTCTCCCTTCTTTTATATGATCCCCTGCACTCTGCCCAAGGTTTGGTTGTGAGTCTCAGCATCTGATTTGATACACTGCTACGTAGAGTCTTTCAGAGGCCCTCTGTGGTAGGCTCCTGTCCTGTTACTTGTTTTCTCCTACTTCCAATGTCCATCCCATTTGTCTTTCTAAGTGAAGATTGATCATCTTACCCCAGATCCTCTTTCTTGTTTATCTTCTTTAGGTGTACAGATTTTAGTATGTTTATTCTATCTTATAGGCCTAGTATCCACTTAGAAGTGAGTATGTACCATGTGTATTTCTGCTTCTGGGATACCTCACTCAGGATGATCTTTTCTAGATCCCACCAGAACATCAAATAGACTAGGCCAGAAAAGAAATTCCTCATGTCACATCATAGTCAAAACACTAAATCTACACAACAAAGAAAAAATATTAAAAGCAGCAGGGAAAAAGGCCAAGTAAGATATAAAGGTAGACCTATCAGAATCACAACAGATTTCTCAACAGAAACTATGAAAGCCAGAAGGGCCTGGGCAGATGTCATGCAGACTTTAAGGGACCACAGATGCCAACCCAGACTACTCTACCCAGCAAAGCTTTCAATCAACATAGATGGAGAAATCAAAATATTCCATGACAAAACCAAATTTAAACAATATCTACACAGCAACCCAGCCTTACAGAAGATACTAGAAGGAAAATTCCAACCCAATGAAACCAATTACATCCAAGAAAATATAGGACATAGATAACTAAACAACAACAACAACAACAACAAAACAAAAGAATACAAGCAACGAAACACAGTAACACCACCAACCCCACATCAAAAAAAAAGTAACATTCATTGGTTACTAGTATCTATCAACATCAATGGACTCAACTTTCCAATAAAACGACACAGACTAACAGAATGGTTGTGGAAACAGGATCCACCATTCTGTTGCATCCAAATGTTTTTCAAGCAAATGGAACCAGAAAATAAGCTGGGGTATCTATCCTAATATTTAATAAAACAGACTTTCACCAAAATTAATCAAAAAAGATGAGGAGGGGAACTACATTCTCATTAAAGGAAAAATCCACCAAGAGGACATCACAATTCTGAACATCTATGCCCCAAATACAAGAGTGCCTACATTTGTAGATAATTTTCTTGATAGATACCACTTACCAACATTGAATCAAGATCAGATAAACAACATATAACCCATAGGAAACAGAAATAGCCATTAAAAAAAAAGAAATATTCATTAAAAGTCCCATAAGAACAACAACCACAAAAACCCCAACAAAACAGAAATAATGCAGGCTAGATGGTTTCAGTGCAGAATTCTACCAGACTTTCAAAGAATAGCTAATACCAATATTCCTCAAAGTATTCCACAAAATAGAAACAGAAGGAAAATTACCAATATTATTCTGAGGCCAGTCAATGTGATACTTAAACCACATAAAGACCCAACAAAGAAATATAAATTCAGATGAATTTCCCTTATAAATATTGACACAAAAATACTGTATAAAATACTCACACACTGAATCCAGGAACGTTGTATCCAATTTGCGAGATCCTCAAAGGACCACCAGGAGTCGAGTCTGTTGCAAAACAAAGGAGGATTTTGTTTAAAATAATTTTTTATTTTTAATTTATTGTTAAATTTATTACAATTTATTCATTTTGTATCCCAGCTGTAGCTGAGATTGTCCTCTCTCAATCTCACCCTCCCTTCCTCTTCTCCTCCTATGCCCCTCCCCTAGTCCACTGGTAGGGAAGGTGTTTTTCCCCTTCCATTTGACTAGCTTATCAGGTCTTATCAGGACTATCTGCATAGTCCTGCATGGTATGTGGCCTGGTAAGGCTGCCCTGCCTCAGGCCAGTGGGAGATGATCAAAGAGCCAGCCCTAAGTTCATGTCAGCCCCTGTTCCCTTTAATAGGGTACCCACTTGGAGACTGAGCTGCCATGGCCTACATCTGTGCAGGGTCCTAGGATATCTCCATGAATGGTCCTTAGTTGGAATATCAGTCTCAGAAAACACCCCTCGGTCCAGATATTTTGGTTCTGTTGTTCTCCTTGTGGAATTCCTGTTCCCTCCAGGTTTTTCTATCTCCCCCTTCTTTCATAAGATTCCTTGCACACTGCCCAAAGTTTGACTAGGAGTCTCAGCATCTGCTTTACTACCCTGCTGGGTAGAGTCTTTATTTACAGCTGGAGCTGGACTCTCACAGACACCAAGGCATTGGTATCCAGCAGAGAGCCCCTAGCTCTAGATTGTGGGTCATTTATAGGTCTCAGTCCCTCCCAGCATGCCCAAAGCAGGGGGTTCTGACCTGGCAAGTTTCTATTGGTTAATACAGAAAAAGGGGCGATTACATTTCAAAACTGTTTGCTATGGGAAAGTGTTAGGACCATGAATGGTACTGGCTTGCTTTGTTCTCTCTCTCTCTCTCTCTCTCTCTCTCGTGTGTGTGTGTGTGTGTGTGTGTGTGTGTGTGTGTATGTGTGTGTGGAGAAAAGGCTGGCCTTGGGTAGTCTGTACTATTTTCAGGAGCAAAGGTATGAGTTGGAATGAGTTGGGGGCCATCCAGGCCAGTTTCCTGGCAAAGATATCTCTAATGAGCAGCAGGGTCAGGGCTTCCCTCCAGTTGGCTGGATCTGCCTAGAAGCAGCAGTATCAACTGGCCTGTTATGTTTTAAATTTTTTAGCTCAGTACACCAAAAACCTAGTTTTTAATTCTTTGGTCTCTCAGGAACACATCAAAAATATCCAACATGATCAAGTAAACTTCATCCCAGTGGTGCAGGGATGGTTCAATATATGAAAATTCATCATTGTAATCCACCGTATAAACAAACTGAAAAAAAAAAACCCACATGATCATTACACGGGATGCTGAAGAAGCTTTTGACAAAAACCAACACCCCTTTATGTTTAAAGTCTTGGAGAGATCAGAGATAATATACAAGCACGCCAATAGCCTACACCAAATTAAATGCAGAGAATCTTAAAGCAATTCCACTGAAATCATGGACAAGACAAGGCTGTCTATTCTGTATCTCTTCAATATAGTGCTTGAAGGTTTAGCTAGAGCAATAAGACAAGTAAAGGACATCAAGGATCAAGGAATACAAATGGGAAAGGAAGAAGTCAAAGTATCTTTATTCACGGATGATATGATAGTATACATAAGTGACCCCCCAAAATTCTACCAGGGTACTCCTACAGCTGATAAACATCTTCAGCAAAGAGGCTGGATATAAAATTAAAATTAAAAATAAAAATAAAATCAGTAGCCTTCCTGTATACAAGCAACAAACTGGCTGAGAAAGAAATTAGGGAAACAACACCCTTCACAATAGACATGAATAATATAAAGCACCTTGGTGTAACTCTAACTAACCAAGTGAAAGACCTGTATTGACAAGAACTTCAAGTATCTCAAAAAGAAACTGAAGAAAACATCAGAAGATGGAAAGCTCTCCCATGCTCATGGATCAGTAGGATTAACATAGTAAAAATGTCCATCTTACCAAAAGCAATATACAGATTCAACACAATTCTTTACAGACCTTGAAAAAACAATACTCAACTTTATATTGAAAAACAAAACATCCAGGATAGCTAAAACCAATTCTATAAAATAAAAGAACTTCTGGAGATATCACCATCCCTGATCTTAAGCTGTATTACTAATAAAATACTAATAAAAACTGTATGGTACTGGTACAAAAAGAAAGGTTGATCAATGGAATCATTGAGCAGAAATTGAGGGAAGAACCAACCAATGACTGGTCCAGCTTGAGACCCAGGCCATAAGAGGGAGCCCTTCCCTGACACTATTAATGACATTTTGCTATATTTTCAGACAGGAGCCTAGCATAACTGTCATCAGAGAGGCTTTACCCAGCAACTGATGGGTAGACTCATAGTCAAACATGAAGTGGAACTTGGGGAATCTTGTGGAAGAGGGGGAAGAAGGATTGAAGGAGCGAGTGGGGTCAAGCACACCACAAGAAAACCTACAGAATCAACAAAACTGGGCCCACAGGGGCTCATAGAGACAGAACTGCCAAGTTGAAATCACCTGTGGGATGTACCTAGGCCTTTCTGCACATATGTAACAGTTGTGCAGCTGAGTCTTTGTGTGGGACTCTTAAAGTGGAAGTAGAGGCTGTCTCTTCCTACATTGCTTACTTTTGGATCCCTTTCCCCTAAATGAGCTGCTTTGTCTAGCCTCAATAGAAAAAGATATGCCTGGTCTTACTGCAACTTATATGCCATGGCTGGTTGATGATCATGGTAGGCTTCCCCTTTTCTGAGAAGAAGGGGAAGAGGGTTGGATGAGAGAGATAGGAAGTGAGGGGGAGGGACCAGGAGGAGAGGAGGAGGTGAAGCTGTGATTGAGATGTAAAGCAAACAACTAATTAAATAAAACAGATAGAAATAGAGATGGTTTACTAAGCCAGGGGAAACATTTCTAAGAACGGGAGTGGACAATAGTGAGTTGAGGCTCAAAAAGTGCTGGGCAAGAGGCTCAGGAGTCTCTTTTGTTTGTTTGCATAGCACTTGCCTGCCCCACACTAAACCACAGGCTCTTCTAGGGCATGTAATGTTACATGTAGCCGGGTTTCCCGGGTTCTGCTCCATGGCTGTGTGTGTGTGTGTGTGTGTGTGTGTGTGTGTGTGTGAGTTAGTTAGTCCTAATGCTATTGTTTCCTGTCCTGTACTGAATCCGTGTCATCTGCAAGAGCAGCCAGTGCTCTTGACAGCTGAGCCATCTCTCCAGCTCCCTAGTTAGGACACTTTATGGATCCCATACTCTTCCCTAGCACAGATTTTTGCTTCAGCCACAAAAATAACCAACCCAATGAGTCCAGATACAGAACAAGGCAAAGTTAGAATTCTTGTAAATAACTGACTGCTGTCTCTGCAGCTTATCTATTTTTGGCATTTAAAAAACTTGTTTCGCACTGAAACGGTTCTCATCATGCTTGCTTTAAATGCACGTCTGTGTATAAGCATGGCCATTTTAGGAGGACTTGTGAGTTTCAGTTGTAGCATCACCGCATAGGGTTTCTTGCCTGTCTTTATCTTCCCACCCTTTCCCCCTGTTTATTGCTACTTCTTGAGAAACAGTGATTCACGTTTTATCCCAGCAAGGCCTAACTGATTTTTTTTTTTTAAAACCTTGGCTCCATCTTGTATTCTGCCTGTGATATTTCTTTCAGCCATAGACATATTGGTGACAATTTTCTTATCAGTCCAGCAATAAATTATACAACATCCTAAATTTCCAAAGACAGGGAAGTGGAATAATGTAACAGGGACCCTAAAACATAGACCATAAAGAATTAGAATTGCCTCTAAAATCCAGTGCTGGGAAGAAAAGCTGATGATGCCCTCACACCAGAGGAAGAGGCAATTCCTCCCCAGGAAGAGGTTCAAGGAGTTCCGACAGCCTACTTCACAGCCCTATCACCACACTTATTTCACAGTTTCTGTTTCATCTTTTCTATAAAATTTTAACACTACACAGAAGGTCTTGAAGAGAAGCCAGGAACTTTTCTCTCCCTAGCTCTGGAAATACTGTAAATGAGTACAAATTTCCTTTATCAATTCTGTCCTAATATATATATATATACACACACACACACAAAGGGAAACTTACGGGACAGGTTCAAGTACCTCAGTACCTGGAAACAGTAGCAGGTCTTTGACAACATTAATTCTCGCAGCCCACTAATGTTCGTTGGTTTTCCATGTGTGTATGTGATTTTCTTTCTTCGCTGGAGTTTACAGTTTTCAGGATGCAGTTCCTTCACTCACACGGTTGCCCTTTTTCTTTCTCCTTAAAAATTATGAACAGATTGATTGATAACCACTACATCTAAAATATGATGGGATTGTTAAATAAAAGATGACGGAAAAGGAGGGCTAAAGGAAGCAACTTTGCACTTTGCCATGTCATATGCTAGTTACATCATTGGAAGGACCCTTCTCCTGCCTTTGTTTTCATGATGAGAAGTGAATGACTTAGGATCTATTTTGAATGTGCACGCCTCGACCTACAAAACATCCTCAATATTAAAATACAGTGGATTTTAAATAAATTGTTAGTTAAAATACAGCAATATTAAAATACATATTCAAATAAAGGAACAATTTTTAAATATTTTCTTACTCAATATCATTACTATCTATTTTTTTAAAATTCCAAATGGCTATACATTTTCACATAGAATTTTCTTTTCTTTAATCTTTTATAAATGATTGTTTTAGAACTCTTTCCTTTATAAAGCATTCTAGACATCATCTTGTTATTGACAGTTTAACACTACAATATCATTGTGTGTTATTTTAAAAGCTAAATAACATAATGTTAAAAACTGAGATGCCATTCATTGTTCTATAAATGAAAAAAACAAGATATCAATATCTACTCTTTGTTGTTGTTTCCAAAGGACTGACATTTGGCACCCCAATATTACCTATAATCTGAAAATTAGAGTCTTAGATCTATGATGGGAATTTTTTTTTCGTATTTTATTTTTTTCTTATCAGTTACATTTTATTAACTATGTACCCCAGCCGTGTCCCGATCCCTCATTCCCTCCCAGTCCCTCCCTCCCTCCCTCCTCTCCACCGTGCCCCTTGCCAAGTTCACTGATAGGGGGGACCTCCTCCCCATTCATCTGATCCTGTTTTATCAGGTATCCTCAGGACTGGCTGCAAAGCTCTCCTCTGTGGCCTAACAGAACTGCTCCTCCCTTGGGGGTGGGGAGGCCAAAGAGCCAGTCATTGAGTTCCTGTTAGAAATAGTCCTTGTTCCCCTCACTATGGGAAACCAATTGGTTACTGAGCTACCACAGGCTACATCTGAGCAGAGGTTCTAGGTTACATTCATACATGGTCCTTGGTTGCATGTCAGTCTCAGAAAAGACCCTGTGCCCAGATATCTTTGGTCCTTGTGGAGCTCCTATCCTTTCCTCATCAGTCTAACTCCCCTTCTTTCTTATGATTCCCTGCACCCTGCCAAAGGTTTGGTCACGAGTCTTTGCTTTGAAAACACTGCTAGTTAGAGTCTTTCCAATGCACTCAGTAGACTCCTGTCAATGTTCAATGCGTATCCCATCTGTCTTTCAAAACGAGGATTGATAATCTTACCCCATGTCCGCTCTCTTGATTATCTTTTTTAGGTGTATAGATTTCATTATGTTTATTATATCTTATAGGTCTATATAAGTGAATATATACCGTGTTTGTCTTTCTCCTTCTGGGATATTTCACTCAAGATGATCTTTTCTAGATCCCACCATTTGCCTGCAAATTTCATGATTTCCTCCTTTTTGATTGCTGAGTAATATTCCATTGTGTAAAAATAACACAATTTCTGTACCCATTCCTCCATTGATGGACATCTGGGTTGTTTCCAGGTTCTGGCTATTACAAATAAAGCTGCTATACACATGGTTGAGCAAATATCCCTTTTGTGTACTTGAGCAAACTTTGGGTATATACCTAGCAGTGGTATAGCTGGGTCTTGAGGAAGCACTATTCCTAATTGTCTTAGAAAGCGCCAGATAGAGTTCCAGAGTGGTTGTACCAGTTTACATTCCCACCAGCAGTGGAGGAGGGTTCCTCTTTCTCCACAACCTCTCCAGCATGTGTTGTCCCTTGAGTTTTTCATTTTGGCGATTCTGATGGGTGTAAGGTGATATCTCAGGGTCGTTTTGATTTGCATTTCCCTGATGGCTAATGAGGATGAGCATTTCTTTAAGTGTTTCTCTGCCATTCGATATTCCTCTGTTGAGAATTCTCTGTTTAGCTCTGTTCCCCATTTTTTAATTGGATTACTTGGTTTGCTGCTTTTCAGCTTCTTTAGTTCTTTGTATATACTCGATATTAGTCCTCTGTCAGATAAAGGGTTAGTGAAGATTCTTTCCCAATCTGTAGGCAGGCGTTTTGTTTTGATGACAGTGTCCTTTGCTTTACAGAAGCTGTTCAGTTTCATGAGGTCCCATTTATTGATTGTTGCTCTTAGAGCCTGTGTGTTGGTGTTCTGTTCAGGAAGTTGTCTCCTGTGCCAATGAGTTCTAGGCTGTTCCCCACTTTTTCTTCTAACAGATTTAGAGTATCTGGTTTTATGTTGAGGTCTTTGATCCACTTGGACTTTAGTTTTGTGCAGGGTGATAAATAGAGATCTATTTTCATTTTTCTGCATGTGGACATCCAGTTGGACCAGCACCATTTGTTGAAGATGCTGTCTTTTTTCCATTGAATGGTTTTGGCTTCTTTGTCAAATATCGAGTATTCATAGGTGTGTGGGTTTATTTCTGGATCTTCTATGCGGTTCCATTGATCCTCCTTTCTGTTTTTATGCCAATACCATGCAGTTTTTATTACTATTGCTTTGTAGTACAACTTGAGATCGGGGATGGAGATACCTCCAGATGATTTGTTGTTGTACAGGATTGTTTTGGAGATTCTGGGTTTTTTGTTTCTCCATATGAGGCTGAGAATCTTTTTTTCAAGGTCTGTAAAGAATTAAGTTGGTATTTTGATGGGAATTGCATTGAATCTGTAGATTGCTTTTGGCAGTACGGCCATTTTCACAATGTTAATCCTACCAATCCATGAGCATGGGAGATCTTTCCATCTTCTGAGATCTTCTTCAATTTCTTTCTTCAGAGACTTGAAGTTTTTCTCAAACAGGTCTTTCACTTGCTTGGTTAGTGTCACCCCAAGGTACTTTATGTGGTTAGTGGCTATTGTGAAGGGTGTTGTTTCCCTAATTTCTTTCTCGGCCCTTTTGTCTTTGGTATACAGGAGGGCTTCTGATTTTTTTGAGTTGATTTTGTATCCTGCCACTTTGCTGAAGGTGTTTATCAACTAGAGGAGTTCTCTGGTTGAATTTTTGGGGTCACTCATATATACTATCATATCATCTGCGAATAGTGACACTTTGACCTCTTCCTTTCCGATTTGTATCCCCTTGATCTCCTTTAGTTGTCTTATTGCTCTGGCTAGGACTTCAAGTACTATGTTGAAGAGGTAGGGAGAGAGTGGGCAGCCTTGTCTTGTCCCTGATTTCAGTGGGATTGATTTAAGTTTATCTCCATTGAGTTTGATGTTGGCTATAGGCTTGCTGTATATTGCCTTTACTATGTTTAGATATGTGCCTTGTATTCTTGATCTCTCCAAGACTTTAAACATGAATGGGTGTTGGACTTTGTCAACTGCTTTTTCAGCATCTAAGGAGATGATCATGTGGTTTTTCTCCTTCAGTTTGTTTATGTGGTGGATTACATTGATGGATTTCCGTATGTTGAACCACCCTTGCATGCCTGGGATGAAGCCTACTTGGTCGTGGTGGATGATATCTTTGATGTGTTCTTGGATTCGGTTTGCAAGTATTTTATTGAGTATTTTTGCGTCAATGTTCATAAGAGAGATAGGTCTGAAGTTCTCTTTTTTTGTTGGGTCTTTGTGTGGTTTAGGTATCAGGGTGACCCTTGCTTCATAGAATGAGTTTGGTAATGTACCTTCTGTTTCTATTTTGTGGAATAGTTTGAGGATAATTGGTGTGAGCACTTCTTTGAAGGTCTTGCAGAATTCCGCGCTGAAACCATCTGGCCCAGGGCTTTTTTTGGAGGGGAGACTGTGAATGACTGCTTCAATTTCCTTGGGGGATATAGGGCTGTTCAGTCTTTCTACCTGATCTTGACTTAATGTTGGAAGATGGAATCTATCAAGAAAATTGTCCATTTCATTTAGATTTTCAAATTTTGTAGCATATAGGGTTTTGTAGTATGACCTAATGATTGTTTGAATTTCCTCTGTGTCTGTAGTTATGTCACCCTTTTCATCTCTGATTTTGTTGATTTGGATAGATTCTCTCTGCTTTTTAGTTAGTTTGGCTAAGGGTTTGTCTATCTTGTTGATTTTCTCAAAGAACCAGCTTTTTGTTTCATTGATTCTTTGAATAGTTTTATTTGTTTCTAATTGATTGATTTCAGCCCTGAGTTTGATTATTTCCAACCTTCTGCTCCTCTTGGGTGTATCTGCTTCTTTTTTTTCTTGGGTTTTCAGTTGGGTCATTAAGTTGTTTGTATGTGCTGTTACGAATTTCTTCTTGCAGGCACTTAGTGCTATACATTTTCCCCTGAGCACTGCTTTCAGTGTGTCCCATAAATTTGGGTATGTTGTGCCTTCATTTTCATTGAATTCTAGGAAGTCTTTAATTTCTTTCTTTATTTCTTCCTTAACCCAGCTGTCGTTGAGTAACAGGTTGTTCAGTTTCCATGTGTGTTTAGGCAGTTTGTTATTTCTGTTGTTGTTGAGGTCCAGCTTAAGTCCATGGTGGTCAGATAGAATACAAGGGATTATTTCAATCTTTTTGTATCTGTTGAGGCTTTCTTTATGACCAACTATATGGTCTATTTTGGAGAACGTTCCATGTGGTGTCGCGCGCGGCCTTTGCCGATAAGGACGACGCAACAACCGAGGATTTCTTCAGCGGCAAGTTTATTGTACAGCTCTTTTTTGCAGATGGTGAAGGACCCAAACCCCGGGTTGTGCTCTGCTTAAATAGCCAGCAGCGCGACCTGTCCGTCTGTAATTGGTGCTCTGTTCAAGTCTTCATAAGCATATGGCTGGCAATTGGAGTGCAGCCTAAACCCTCATTAGCATAAAGCTGCGCATGCGTAAACTGCAGGGCGGCGCAGGCAAGAAGCGCGAAAATGCTGGCAAGAAGAACCAGGAAGCAGGAAGCCGGCGCCATCTTGTAATGGCGGGAGCGGCTCCCGACAATGTGGTGCTGAAAAGAAGGTATACTCTTTTGAGTTTGGATGAAAAGATCGGTAGACGTCTATTAGGTCCATTTGATTTAGGGTCTCTGTAAGTGTTTTTATTTCCCTATTTGTTTTCTGTCTAGTTGATCTGTCCCTTGGTGAGAGTGGAGTGTTGAAGTCTCCCACTATTAGGGTTTTAGGATCAATGTGTGATTTAAGCTTTAATATTGTTTCATTTACGAATGAAGGTGCTCTTGTATTTGGGGCATAGATATTCAAAATTGTGATGTCCTCTTGGTGGATTTTTCCTTTGATGAGAATATAGTGGCCGTCCTTATCTTTTTTGATTAACTTGGGTTGAAAGTCTATTTTATTAGATATTAGGATGGCTACTCCCGCTTGTTTTCTGGAGCCATTTGCTTGAAAGACAGTTTTCCAGCCCTTTACTCTGAGGTAGTGTTTATCTTTGTTGCATAGGTGTGTTTCTTGGATGCAACAGAATGATGGATCCTGTTTCCGCAACCATTCTGTTAGTCTGTATCTTTTAATTGGGGAATTGAGTCCATTGATGTTGATAGAAACTAGTGACCAACAATTGTTACTTACTTTAGATGTGGTGTTGGTGGTGTCACTGAGTTTCATTGCTTGTCTTCTTTTGGTTTTTTTTGTTGTGTAGTTATCTATTTCCTCTGTTTCCTTCGATGTAGTTGTTTTCTTTGGTTTGGAGTTTCCCTTCTAGTAACTAGTAGCTGGGTTACTATGTATATATTATTTAAATTTGGTTTTGTCTTGGAATATCTTGAATTCTCCGTCTATGTTGATTGAAAGTTTTGCTGGGTATAGTAGTCTGGGTTGGAATCTGTGGTCCCTTAAGGACTGTATGATTTCTGTCCAGGCCCTTCTGGCTTTCATAGTTTCTGTTGAGAAATCTGGTGTGATTCTGATAGGTCTACCTTCATATGTTACTTGGCCTTTTTCCCTTGCTGCTTTTAGAATTTTTTCTTTGTTTTGTAGGTTCAGTGTTTTGACTATGATGTGACGTGAAGAATTTCTTTTCTGGTCTAGTCTACTTGCTGTTCTGTAGGCCTCTTGTATGTTTATGGCCATCTCCTTCTTTAAGTTGGGAAAGTTTTCTTCTATAATTTTCTTGAAAATATTTTCCGGACCTTTGAGCCTGATGTCTTCTTTTTCTTCTACTCCTATTATTCTTAGGTTTTGTCTTTTCATGGTGTCCTTGATTTCTTGGATGTTTTGTGTTTGGAACTTTTCTGATTTTATTTTTTCTTTGAGAGACGTGTCAATTTCCGCAAGTGTATCTTCGGCTCCTGAGATTCTTTCTTCCATTTCTTGTATTCTGTTGGTGATGCTTACCTTTGTAGTGCCTGATCTTTTCTCTATGTTCTCCAGCTCCTGGTCTTTCTCTATTTGTGTTTTCTTTATTGATTCTAATTCTGTTTTCATGTCTTGCACCATTTCCTTCATCTGTTTGAATGTGGACTCCTGCTTTTCAATGATAGCTTCTATTTTTTTTGTCCGTTTCCTCTCTATGTATCACTAATTGTGCCTCTACTTCTTTGGGTATAATTACCTGTATTTCTATGAGAGCTTTGTTCATTTCTTCTTTATTTGCCTTCATTTGTGTGGACATTTCTTTGAGAGCTTTGTGCATTTCTTCTCTGTTTGCCTCAATTTTCGTGGTCATTTCTCTGAGAGCAGGATTTGTTTCCTCTTGGTTAGTCTCGGTTTCTTTGGTTATTTCTCTGAGGGCTTTGTTCATTTCATCTCTATGGGCCTCTAGTAGCTGGAGAAACATAGTTTTGAGGTCGTTTTCTTGTATATCTAGTGAGTTGAAGTGTCCATTGTTTTGTGGGGTTGCTGGTGAGGTCATTGTGTCCTGATTTTTGTTGGGAGTGTTCTTACGTCTGCCTCTAGCCATTTGGTTATTTATAATCCTCAGTGGTTGTTCCTCGAGATTGTAGTTTGGGCTATGATCCTCTCTTTCTGTTTTCTGGACTGTTTTTTCAGGAAGATGAGAGAGGTTCACTGCTTTGGGAGTGTGCACTTTGTTTTCAGTTTTGTCTAAGTAAAGAATGTGACACTGGCGCTATTCGCGTGCGCTTTTAGCGGGCGCAGTGTGCATGAGTGGATTCTCTGACTACTGCAGTGGCCTGCAAGCCACTATTACGCAGTTCTGACTGAGATCCAGGGATTGTCTGCCTGGATTACCTTGGTGGACCCACAAGGCAGAGGCTTCACTGTTGGGGTCGCTATCCCAAGAATCCCTCTGATGCCCACACTAGGAGTGTGGGTGCCAGGGATCTCGTCTGGTTGCTTCTGTGAATGACCACAGTCCCAGATCCTGAGCTGTAGTTTGTTTGCTAGGAGCGGCAGGCAGCACTGGAGTTCCGGCACTGTGAAGCCGCTGTGCGCCTCTTTATCCTTCTGCTCAGCTGCGGCAGGGTGATGGAGGCGTTTGGGGGAGTGCCCGAAAGGATTGGGTTTTCTCAGCCCCGATCTTGGGTTGGGGTACAGACAATGTGGTCTGTGGCAGATTCTGTTGGGCACCTCCTGCCTCCTCCGAAGAGGGAGTAGGGATTTTGAGCTGGGCGTGCAGCTGAGATCCGTGCGCGGCAGGAGCTCAATTGTGATGGTGGCAGGTACCCGCCGAGGTCGGAGAGACCTTCCAGGGAAAGACTGGGTGATCGGTGACCAGTCTGGCAACTTTCCTTCCCCGTTGGGTTTTTTTGCGACTGGGACTCCCAGCGTCAGGCACCCATGTGCCCACCAATCAGCTTGGGAAACTGATCGGGACAAGCAGGCTTGCAGCACCAGCCCGGAGACCCAAAGCCCGCGTTAGCCAGGTTCTCTTCCGGGTTCTTGCTGGGCAGCCAAGAGTGGACCCGACCGATTCCCACGCCGTGGGAGCCTCCCCTCACCTGGGAAACACAATCGATCGCTGTTCTTTTAGGGCCCAGAGTTCAGTCTCCTGGTCGCTGCTCGGAGTGTGTTGTCTTGTTTCTCAGACACGGTGTTCTCCTGGTGCTGCCATCTTGGCTCCCCCCCGAATCGGGAATTTTTTTTTATTAGTTAACTCAATTAACATCTTAGACATAGGCACATTTCTTCTCTCCTCCCAGTCCCACCCTCCCTCCTGCATCTTCTCTCTCCTATTCCTCAGCATAGGGGAGTCCCCTACCCAGACACCCCAGCTCATCTATTCACATGAGGTCTGAGTTCCTCTTCCTCCCCTGTCCTCTTGTATGGGGGTACCACCAGTGGAAAGCGATCAAAAGTAGGCAACATAGTCTATGTCAGAGATATTCCCCACTCCCCTAACTAGTGGACCCACATGAGGCCTAAGATGTCCATCGGCTACTTATAAGTAGAGGACCTAGGTTCAGACCATGCATTGTCCTTGGTTGGTGCTTCAGACTACATAGGCCTTTCTGGGCCCTGGTTGATTGGTTCTGATGGCCTTCTTGTGGAGCTTTGTCATCTCTAGGCCCATTTATCCTCCCCCCCTTTTCCAGTAGACCCCTTATGCTTTGCCCAGTGTTTGACTGTGAGTCTCAGTATCTGTTTTGAGCCTTTGTTGGGTGGAGCCTCTCAGAGGACAGCTCTGGTAGACTGCTGTCTGCAAGCACATCAGAGTATCATTAATAGTGATAGGGGTTGGCTTTCTTCCAGTGGGTGGGTATTAGGGTTGGGCCCAGCATTGGTTGGAGATTCCCTGAATCTCTGCTCTGTCTATTCTGTTTTTGTCTCTGCAGGGTAAGATTTGGATTGAGGTTTTTGTGAGTGGGGTGGTGATCTCCTCTATCCACTGGGAGTCTTGTCTAGATAAAAGGTGTCTTCTTCAGTCTCCATGGCCCCTGCTAACCAGGAATCTTAGCTAGAGTCCCCCTCTTATCCTCCCAGAGGCCTATTGTGATTTTGGTCTGTAGCTTGTCTCAGAGATAACTCCACCCGCTGTTTCTTTTTTCTCTGCAGGCCTTTTCCCCTCCTGTCTCTATTCTTCCCAGATCTGATCTCCTCCCTTATTTCTCTCTGTGCTTGCTCTTCTACCTTGTTTTTTCTCTTTAACCACTACCTCTTCCTATTCTATTTCTCATTCTGAGTGAGATTTGTCCATCCTCTCTTGGGTCCTCTGTGTTACTTATCTTCTTGGGGTCTGTGCATTGTAGTATGTCTATCCTGTACTATATGACTAAAATCCCCTTATAAGTGGGTACATACAGTGCCTGAACCAGCCCCAGAGAGGAGCATGCAGGGTGTGGTGCCTGGCAGCAGTGTGAATGAAGAATGACACAAGCTTGCTTTAGCTTTTAGAGGAGTGTTATGATTATTGGCTCATTCTCTTTACTGTTTTGATCTGTTCAATAGTTTCTATTTTTCTTGTTTTAGTTTTGACAGGAGTTTATTAATTTCTTATGGGTTATACAATTTGTGGCATAAACATGTTTATAGTTTATAGCAGTGTCTTGTCATTTGTATTTCTGTTGTATCAATTAAGTAGTCTTCACTTTTATTTATAATTCTACCTAGTTGAGTCTTTTCTGTCTTTTTCAGTTTAGAGAAAAGTTTAATAATTTTGTTTATCCTATCAACAAACAACTACTTTCAGGCACTCAAGATGGCTCAGCTGGCAAAAACAATTGCTGCACATGTCTGATGACCTACTTGAGTTCCATTTCTTAGAGCCCAGAGTGGATGGAGAAAATCAACAGTTCTGAAGATTGCCTTCTGTCCTTTACACACACACACACATCTCTCTCTCTCTCTCTCTCTTGTAGAAATCACAACTAGTTTCATTGCTTCAGCCTATTTTTTTTTGCAGTCTCTAACTCATTTATTTCTTCCTAATTTTAGATATCACAAGGTCCTGCCCCTTGATGAAGAACTAGTCGATGGCTTCTGAGAAAAGGAGAATCCATTTTCTTCAGCGATGAGCCCCTTGATAGGTTATTAAATCCCAGGTGGTCAGTCCTAAACACCTGTGCACAATAGCCATGTTAAATGGAGTCGGTATGTGTTGTAAAAATAATTATAATATTTTTGTGCTTTTTAAAGAAGCCGAAATCCCAGAATTCTCACTACATAAAATAATGAACAGGGGCCACATCATGTCTTCTGATTGTAATGACTAACAGTTGCCTTGAATTATACCAGGTTTGACTAATTTAGTATCTGGTCTGATAATCTATAGGAAAGAAAATCTATAAACTAGAGAGATGACAGAGATGCTTTAGGCCAAGTGTAATGACTTAAGTTCGATTCCCAGAGCGTTCAGAAGAGAGTACTGACCCTTGCAAGAAGTACTCTGTTCTTCCCACTCATGTGCACTTGTGTGTACATACAAGCACACAAATAAATGTTAAAAAGTTTCACAAAAAAATTTGCAAATTACTTCAAAACCAGTAGCTCATACAATAGTATGAGATGAAATGAGAGATTATAATTCCGAGTGAGTCTATGACCAGCTTCACTTAAAGCAACTCAAGCGAAGGATCCCAGAACATAATTTCTTTCTGTGTGAAATTGCCTACAGGTGAACTCTAATGCTCAGTGCACTGTCAATTAAGCCTCCTAATAGGAACTAAAGTGCAATAGAATTAAATGAAAGGGACCGAGTAGTCCAATTGCAGGTAAATTAAAAGTAAAAATAAGTCTCAAAACACGAGCTTAAAAATGAACATTATAAAACATTTAAGAAACAAAACTGAAAGTTGCCTATGTATTCTATACATCTCTTTCATAAAATATTCCTGCAGTACATCTCACATCTAAATGGAGGATGTTTTCTTTTCTAAAGATTTAGTTTATGTACAAAGCTTTTCATCCTTTTTAAAAGGCTCTGCTACTCAGGAGCTTTTATCACTACCTGAACACATTCAATGGTTAATGCTTGATATCTGGAATTCATAGAAAAAGTCTTGCTTTAATTAAGGTATATATAGTAATACTAACAGTTTCCTTTTGTTACCCAGCATGGCCTATAGTCAATGAAGTTTTGGGGTTATCTGTTGACAGCTGATGCCTAAATAATGTGGAACTCCAATATCCCCAGCAAGGACTATCATGATACCTATAATTTAAGATATTAAAAAAAATCCAAAAAGTCTAGCATTTTGCTCTCTATTCAACCAATACATTCTTTTCTATTTCCATTTCAGAAGAAATTCAAAGTACATGTAAATGAAGTTTAATGAATAATTATTGTAATATAGTCCTTGAAGCTATTTAAATTATCATTTTTTTGCCACAACCTGGGAATGTGATAAAGTATATACAATTGAAACTTTCTATTAATAATTCTGATGATAAAATGCTAAATAATGAATGTGAATATTAAAAACACGGAATATGAATGATTATGAATAATATGAGCACCAGGGAATGATTGATTAAATTTGTTTTAACACAGGGAAATTACAAATAATAACAATTTAAGCAATTGTTGTTATCTATTGTTATTACTCAAACAATCAAAAGAAACAGAACAAAAATTCTGCGAGCTCCAAAATGAAAACAAGAGACACTAAATACTAAGTTGTTTGATTTATGAAGAAGGTAAATGTCATGCCTAGAGATGTTACTATTCCTTGTTTATAAAGCTTCCAGAAGATGGGGGAAGCTAAATGTGACTAGGGCTCTTAATAGCAGCAGGTATCCTTAAAGATTCAGAAAATATTTAAAGGTATTATGAAAGTAATAGCTTGGATATCATAAAAACCCAATTATCAGACATAATTAGAAGTATTAAAAACATTTTATCACACTAATGGGTGCATTTGGGCAAGTCCCATATTGTTACCTTGAAACAGCCACTGGGATTTTGGTATGAACAATTATCATAAGAGGCGTTGAGTTTTATACCTTTTGGAAAGCAATAGTTGAGCAGGCAAACATTATTTTAAGCTCCTTTTGTTATAGAACAATGTGAAGCTATCTTGAGAACTATGATATGCGCTGACTACATTGGAGGAACGTTCTGGTGAGAAAGGAAACACAGGGTGGACAGTTAAATTTAAAGAATATGAATAGCAGGACAACTGGAGGCATCCATAGCACTCATGAAAAGTCCTGCTATGTCTTTAGACTGTCCATAATCTACGTGAGGACATCTTCCTCCATAGACATGTATAACCAATTGTGAAAGAATGCCCAGTAAGGTAGCTGAGTGTCTCCTCTTGGTAGGTCAAGAGCAGAAAGCTGAAAACCTCTGTTAGCTGCACTTTGAGAAGGCAAAAGAAGAATCTGATCAATGGAAAAAAGTATCTGTTTCTTGTCTTCAGAGAAACTGGGTAGTAATAATCATGATATGGTGACAAAAATCACATTTTGAATTTGGAAAAGGTTAGGGATTAACAAAGGGACTTTCTATTAGTTCTTTGGAAGTGGGTGACAAGTTTGGTACAAGAGGTGAGAGAGTATGAGGAGGCGTACAAACAATGAAGCATTATGTACTGCATTGTTTTCCTCAGAAATTGAAAATGTTATGTAAGGATTATTCTTGTCAGCAGAATAAACAATTGGAAGCCTAAAGCAGTTATGGACCACAAACTAATTTCCTATGGTTGCCCCAGTGAAGGTGCACAGCAGGGTTCTTTTCAGAAGAATCCAGGAAGACTCACCAATGGCAAAATATTACGGTGACTCAAAACTGTGATTCCAGGTAGAAAAGAATAGCTCATGTTTCAGAAAGACATTCTTTCTGGATTTGCATGTCTGAAAATAAAAACAAATTCCACAACCACCATGGAAGGCTAATAGTAAAACTGCTATATGAATTTTAAAGTTGATTATCTAGCTAAGGAATTTAAGTTAAATTAGTTCTGAATCACAATACACAATGGGCTTATATACACTGATAAGCAAAGAAGCAGGTTGATTGAAAGTTGGTATCCACTGTTGGTTGAAGTTGGTGATAATAAAGGTGGGGATGACAGGATGCTGAGCAGCTCTCCCTGTGGCTAAGTTTAACACAAGTGAAGGAAAAAAAACAGATGGTTATTACATAGATCATTGGGATATTTTACAAAATATAAAGAGGTGACAGTGCTTATTGAAACATCCATTTCTTATTCTTTTTTTTTTTTCCAACCCTACATTGGTGGATTGCATGAGCCCTGGAGGATCAGTTGTTGAACATGACCCTGTCAAACTCTTTCTAAATATAAGTGCCAATCATTTTTTGTTCAGATTGGGTTATTCCTGCTTTCACCCTTTAGAGTGGGATTGTGGAGTTTTGTTCCTGGTGAATGAGGCAGGCTCTACATCTGTGTATGTCTGACTCTCAGTGAGAGGTGACACAGTGCTACTCATCACTGTATGGGGAGAGCATCTGGATCTAAGATGTTTTCTCTCATGTACATACTGCACAACCATCAGCAAAAAGGTCCCATTTCAGCATCTGCGATTCTACATCTATAGAATAGAAGTGGTTTTATAACTCCCAGACTATTCTGAGAACACTGGTAGACACTTGAAAGGACTATGCAAATGACTATAGTTATACTACTAATCCTGTGAGATTTTTAGATAAATTCACAACAATGCTTACATGAGATTTTCTGCTTAGAGTCTATGAGCTTAAAACCCTCTCAATACTGTGGTATTATGAATGACAGTATCTCTGCATTCGAATACCTATGGCAAGAATATACTAATTACTCGAGATAATTGGATCTCACAACATTCTCCCTGGAGTTTTGGAAAGTTTTTTGATTCTGTTTCTAATTTTGTTACAAATATTTGGCCCCTCCCTAGCTCACTCAAATAATGATTTAAATTGTCTTCACATGTTAATGGCTGGCCCTCTGGAAGATGCTTCTGAAGCTTAAAATGAAAACAAGCATTTAGATCATAGCAAACACTCACGAGAAGTTCTGGCCTATTTTATACCTAATCTCTACGATTCAGCCAGAATCTTTGGAAGAGATTGAGACTCTTCTAAATAGGCTTATCTATTGGTTTTACCTGAGGAATACACTGTAGGCAAGCAGAAACTGAAGAAAATAATGGGAGCACACCCATGCCATCTTGTTCTCACTGTGTCCACTTGCTGCACCCCGACAGTACACACAGGGAAGAACGCTGGTCTTAGAACATAAAGAAAAATATTAGTTAACGCACGGGTCTGACTCTAACCAGGAGAGGAAGCGATTCTTCGGGCTCAGAGCTGGAGGACTGCACCACATTCTGACTTTTTGGCTTGTAAGTACTGAGACCGAAGCTATGGAGACGCTATGAACTTAGTGTATGAGGAGCTAGCTAATTTTCCCCACATATGGAGCTTTCTTCCCTTGTTGTCATAGAGACTTACATTCCAGAACACTGTATATCATCCACCAAAAAACACATTGGTGAGAATTGATGTCACTTAAAGAAGAGGGAAGAAAAGAATGTCTCTGTGTACTCTAAACTCAAGCATCATTTTTGCCTCTTTAAAAGCATTTATTTTGCTTATTCCCCTCATCCTCCACTTTTCCAGCAAAGTGGGATCCCTTGCCTAGACACTGGGATCCCTTGTCTAGAATCTAGAAATACTGTGAAATAGGTATTATCTCTTTTCTTCAGGAGCCAAGAAATCTGAACACTATTAGCACACCTACAATCTACTGAAAAAAATTCCCATGCCAAATTTGTAAAACCACAATACAATAATTTGGTTCTATCTTTGACCATGATGCCTGAAAAACAATTTTTAAGTAGTTGAGATATGTCATTTGTATAGTCACAATCACTATTTGTTTCAAATTATGGTAAAATATGATTTCTATATCTAAATGTGAATGAATTTATATTATATAATTCTTTGTAAATATGAATAAACATAAACTAACCGCTTCTAAAAACATTTTCTGGGTTTCCCTGAGCCAGAATTACTATAATTAAAGCCTCTTTCTTCTTGTTTATCATTTGCCAAGGAACATTACTTTGAATTTGAGACTCTTAACTGCAACTAATTATGACCCAAGAAAGAATCAAATATGTTTTCAATTCTTACACTCTACTGTAAATTCAGCATAAGTGATCACATCAAAACAGTCCAGTCTAATGAACCTCTGTTAATGCTCTATGTGAGCACTCAACCTGGGAGAAGCTAGAATTTCAGCATATTGCCACATAGTAGTGACTGTGGTCTATTACACACACACACACACACACACACACACACACACTGGTGTGCTTACTTACAATGTTCAGTAGACACCGGAGCCCTATGTGAAATCCAGAGCTGTTTTTCTATCCAGTGAGCAACGCCTTAACAAACTTAGTACTTTCAGAAGCTAGAGGAGCTAGAGATGGGCAAGAAGACAGAGATAGCCTTTCTTTTAAAGGAAAAAAAGAATACAATAGCTATGAATAACAAAAGGACACAGTTCCTATGATGCCCAGGGCATCAGACTCTGAACTTAACCTATAGTTTTTTTCTCTTCACTGGATTTTTCTGGAGAAGTGGCTTTCACACTCAAAAGTGAAAAAGACCAGAAAATCCAGGGAGAACAAGGCTGTTTATGTAATCAATGATGTTAGATGCTTTAATAACTCAGTATTAGCCAGGACCTAGCTGTGCAGAACCCAACTAAGCTTTAGCTTGACCTTCAAACTGAAATTAGGTAGATACACTTGGTTTCACCTGAGAACTCATAGGTAGATTGTCTTTTCTCTGACCTAAGATGAAGTATGTCTCTGTTACTTAAAGAAGATAAAGTTTGAGTTCCCTTTTCTATGCATCAAAGAAGGAAGAAATGATTGTCCTGAAGAGTGAGTGCAGACATGCAGCTGACATCTGAGTGTGGACAAGAAAGGGACAGTTCCTTCAGAATGGCCCCTATTGCTCGTTCTTTCATACTTACTGTTCCCAGGTCAACTTCAGTGCTTCCCAGTTGCCTCAAGAACACATTATAATCCCTTAACATTACATTTAATATACCTCACGGCTGGCAAGTCAGCATTCCTTTTCTTATGCACCTGAGTGTTGTATTCCTGCTATACATTGTTTTTTCTCTAGATGCCCCAAGGATACATTTTGGCCTCGTTCTTTTGTCTAAGGTTGTGCCTCTCAGCACATGGGAGTATCATCTGATGAAATACTTTGATAGTTCTTTCTCTGCAAGCTCCCTTCCACCCTTTGAAGTCTGTCGTGCTTACTCATTGACCAGTTCAGAGGCTTTCTGGGGAAGAGTGAGTGGTTTCCTACAAACATTCCTCTGCATAGAACATTGCCATATGCTTTTACCAATGACCATATTGTGCTCCAGCACTCCACACACTCAAATGGATTCTCTAAAGCAAGAAGAGGTCGGCCCCATCCACAGAGAGAAATTTACAATGACTGACAAATTCTGCTGTGAAGCAGCGGTCCACACCTTACCATAAGAAATAAAAAGGTCAGTGGGGAGCAACTCCTTGATTCATTGACTGCAGTGGTTTTCCATCATCATGCTGTGGCCCTTTAATACAGTTCCTCATGTTGTGGTGACCCCCAACCATATAATTATTTTTGTTGCTTCTTCATACTGTGATTTTGCTACTGTTACGAATCCTAACTTAAATATCTGATATGCAACTCCCAAAGGGGTTGCAATCCACAGTTTGAGAACAATCGTTCAAGTTGGTCTGTTTGAGCACTGCAGCTTATTACTAGGAAGGGGCACAAGAAGAAAGTTTCTTTTGGGGACAGAGAACTGAATAGAAACCTAGTGACTCCAAGACAGCCATGTTCATCAGGCTGTTTGGTGAACAGCCTCTCATGGGCTCTGGGAACTGCTTTTCATTCTTCCTTATTACTGATCAGCTCTCCACTCTATGACCTTTTTCTTTAGTTAGATTATGAATTGTAGCTTAAGAAAAAAAAATCTTTTCTAAACAACTTTTGTTTCACTCCTATTCTTTTAATGCTTTTCTTTCTCCTCTAATCTATCATTTATTGTTTTTATGGTGTAGTGGTCAAGTTTCCTTTGTTACTGCATACATGATTGTCTCTTCCACTAACTGGATCTTTATCGGTTTCGCATAAAAATATGCCCCTATGTATGTCACCTTTAGTTTTTGCCTGTGTTCCTACCTGTTTGTGACTTACTGGACTTGGGCCTTTTATAACTGTTTTCTGTGTTTTACTTCCTACTTCTCTATGAATTATTTTTTGTGGTTTATAAAAGCCCCCTATCCTCCCCAATACTCTCTGATTCCACTAGTATTGTCTCCTCAAACTCACAATTTCTTTAGATTTACTTCTAAAAGTATACATATCTTGATGAAAGACTACTTTAATTCCTATGTTTTATTATGCTACATGTATCATAACTCACTTTTCCCCCCAGTAATATGTTTATGTTGTTGAAGAAGTTAGTTCATTTGATTCCACCAATCTCTGACAACTTTTCAGGTACAGATCCCTGTGACAGAGTCGTTCCTGAGATCATGAACATCTGAGCTCCCACTGGCCTCCTTGGCCCATAGGCAATGCCATAATCGATGGTGTCAAGTTGGCTTTCCAAGAGAGCTTATCTAGAATGCACTTCAAGGGCTGGGCCCTAGACCCTGTCTAGCTTTGCTGTTGTTTTTCTGTGTGTGTGCACAGGTGCATATGGGCATGGGTGTGTCCTATCCAGCTTTTGCTGTGTTTTTCTTTAAGAGTGTGTGTGTGTGTGTGTGTGTGTGTGTGTGCATAACCCCCCACAAACTTATACCACACATATATGCCTTGATGTACTTGTAGAGGTGAGGACCACTTGTAGGAGTGGGCTCTGGCTGTGGAACTGAGGAATGCAGGCTTGGTGGCAGGCACCACCTCACTGGCTCACTATTCCATTTTAATGCAGAAAAAGACTTTCCAGTACACTAATGTACCCTCCCACTGGAATTCTACCTGACCCCCGGCTTGTGATTATTCAGATCTATTTAAATGATCATGTTTGAACACTTATTAGATTATGTTCTTCAATATTTATATAAGATACAGATTTTGAACATTGTCAGCCAATCTACCCCATGGTTTCCAGTCTGGGTTGCAGAGTGAGTCCTTGTCTCAAGGAAGGAGACAAACAAGCCAACAAAACCAAAATCCAAAGTGAAAAAAAAAAACAACCTCAAAACAAAAACAAAAATACACAAAAAATACCAAAACCAAAGCAGTAATAATTAAAAGATGACAGTGAAACCCACTAGATTACTTATTAATATATTAATATCAATTAATGACCATTAATAAACCAAGGCAAACATTGTTTTGTAGATAAGACACAACAAAGCACATGTGTGCACAAAATCCTGGCTACTAGACACTTATTTCCAATCAGTTAAATCTGAAATTGCAGACGTAGCAATAAAACTATTTGGAATCTAAAGATTCACCCTCTTAATGTACAAAACTCAGGTAGGTGTTCCTTATTCAAGGATTAGATTTATGATAAGAAATTTAAACACATAAATAACAAATTGGACTCAGAAGGTTGCATTTACATGTATTTGTGCATACGCATATATACATACATATATACATACATACACACATACACATGTGCATGTACCACATATAAGCAAAGAAAAAAATTCTATCAGCTTGACAGTGGTTCAAGGGAGGGTAGCTGGGAAGGGCTGGAAGAAGGAAAGGGATGAAGGAGTGATGCAATCCTATTCAATTAAATGTATTCTAAAATGAAAAATTCTTAATTAAAATTAATAGTATTAAAAACCAAATTTTCCTTTTATACTGTGACTTTTTTTTATGCTGTGGCAGGCTAGCAGCAACAAAAATATTATTGTTTTGTGAGGTTGCTTTTGTAAAGCGGCTCTTGTAAACTTTGCATTAATTTTTCTTTTTCTTTTACACCCAGAGTTCTTTGGAGGACGGGCATATTCATATGGAG
The DNA here is from genome assembly GCF_907164565.1 of Psammomys obesus. Taxonomy (NCBI): domain Eukaryota; kingdom Metazoa; phylum Chordata; class Mammalia; order Rodentia; family Muridae; genus Psammomys; species Psammomys obesus. The sequence continues at coordinate 9,110,618 of NW_026589732.1, read as the reverse complement.
AGAGCCAATGATTCCGTGTGGACAGACTTTGTCTTGGTGGGGCTTTCTGACCACCCAGAGCTCCAGACAGTTTTGTTTGTGCTAGTTCTGGGCATGTATCTGATGATACTGCTTGGGAATGGTGTTCTTATCTCAGCGGTCATCTATGACCTTCACCTGCACACCCCCATGTATTTCTTCCTCTGTAATCTTTCCTTCCTCGATATCTGCTACACGAGCTCTTCCGTCCCACTAACCCTCAGTAGCTTTTTGGCAGTGAGGAAGAAAGTTTCCTTCCTTGGGTGCATGGTCCAAATGTTCCTCTCCTTTGCCATGGGTGCCACAGAGTGTGTGCTTCTAGGCACAATGGCACTTGACCGCTTTATGGCTATCTGTTACCCACTGAGGTATCCTGTCATCATGAGCAAGGGTACCTATGTAACCATGGCAGTTGGATGCTGGGTCGCTGGGCTTGTGGACTCACTGGTGCAGACGTCACTTGCAGTGCAATTGCCATTCTGTGCTGATAATGTCATTCACCACTTCGCCTGTGAAATTCTGGCCATTCTGAAACTGGCTTGTACAGATATTTCAATCAACGTGATCAGCATGGCGGGGTCAAACCTGATTTTCCTAGCTGTCCCGTTGTTAGTCATTGCTGTCTCTTACACTTTCATCGTGGCCACTATTTTGAGGATCCCTTCTGCTGAAGGAAAAAGGAAGGCCTTCTCCACTTGCTCTGCCCATCTGACAGTGGTGATTATCTTCTATGGAACTGTGTTCTTCATGTACGCAAAGCCCAAGTCTAAAGCCGCTGCTGAGGCAGGACGTCAGAGTGTGATGGACGCTCTCATCTCCCTCTTCTATGGGGTGATGACCCCCATGCTCAACCCTATCATCTACAGTCTGAGGAACAAAGATGTGAAGGCTGCTGTTCAGAACATGCTGGCGAGGAAATGCTGGAGAAAACATGAGTGATGCTATGGACCATGGGGCTCACCCTTGAAGTTGTTATGAACACAAAATTCAGGAAGAGCAAATGCCAAATGAAAATTCAAAACCGTGAAAATATTTTGGTTGCTTTTGTTGTAGTTAAGTTTTTGTTCTAAATGCAGACATGAAACATATTAACATTTGTAAGAGACAATACAGAGAGATGCAAGAATGATGAAAATGTTTTAGTAATTACCAGCAAGAGCAGACACACTCTTAAACATTTAGAAAATAATAGGCAAAATGTGTCCTCAAAAGCACTTTATAATCTGTAGTAGGTGCACTATGGATGAGTAGGGGAAGTTCATATTAATTAGTACATTATGTAAGACATGTATGTATGTATGTATGAATGTATGTATGTATGTATGTATGTATGTATGTATGTATGTATGTATCTATCTATCTATCTATCTATCTATCTATCTATCTATCTAACTATCTATCTCTCTATCAAAGACAGTGTTTCTCTGTGTGGCCTTGGCTGTCCTGGACTTGCTTTGTAGACCAGGTTGGTCTCGAACTCACAGAGATCTGCCTGCCTCTGACTCTTGAGTGTTGAGATTACAGGCATGCATCACCATGCTTGCCAGGCAAGACATTTATTTTATTTGCTCCATTATTTGTTATTTGCATTCAACACACATATGAATTCCCTGATGATGGAATCTTATCTGTTTATTCTACAATAATTCAACTTGTAACAAAGTCTAGACTATAATAAACGCTGTTTTAAAACAAATGCATGAATCAACTTTGTGCACTGATGATTCTAGAAATGTATGATCTTAGAAACCTATGATTTTAGAAATGTATTTCTGCCATTGCCAAGATAGAAAAAATTACTAAAAGAGGAAATTGACAATATGAAATATTTTAAATAAAATATATTGTGTAATTTGGTATTTTGTCACACAAATATTATTCAGTAGCGAAGGCATTACTGTTCATTTACCCAAAAGGAAGAAGTTACAAGCTGCAGCAAAGCTGGAAGAACAATAAGGTTATGCAGATGAGAACTGGCTGCATCAGCCTGACAATGGGTCTTGAGCCAGGTGCTAATTTGGATCTCACCTGAACATTCTAAAGGATCAGTGGGTTTTCAGAATCGCTGTTTGGTTTGACAGCATGTACTTTGCACAAACTGAACCTCAAACTCATGATATTTTACATTCTGGAAGCACAGACTTGAATCTAACAATTGTCAGGAAAACAGTAGTAAGTTCCTTGACCTAAACATGCTGATAGAGTGATTTCACAAAAGACGGTCTTAAGCAACTGCTTTTAGATGAAGCATGTTTTCCAGTTCACTGGAAACATATGGGCTACCCCCAGTGTGCAAAGCTTCCTCGTTTCCATGTCACAGAGATGCAAAGGCCCTTTGGCAGAAATAATCTTTATTTTTAATTATTTAAAATGCAGACAAAATTAAATATATAAAAATATCCTGAAATAAACAATTTTATTGCGTGTCCATACACACTGTAACCACAATCAAAGTAATAGAAAATAACAGTTCATTGAAAGAAGTATATTATTTGAAGTAATAGAAAGTAATAGTACATTGAAAGTATCTTATTTGGTATACAACTTGAGAAAAAGGCACATTGCTTTACTTCAGTCTGTATGTTTTAAGGAGATATATCTATGTATAAAAAAAAGAGTCAGGGAGGCAGAGTAAGATGGCGGCTCCAGGAGGACTCTCATTCTGAGGAGCAGCACAGCAGGATTGGCACAGTGACCAGCAATCAGAACTTGTGGCCATAAAACACAAGTGGTTGTGTTTCACAGGTGAGAGGATACCCCACGGTGGGGGATTCAATGAGCTTTAACTCACCCGGCTAAACCGCGGAAGAGATCCTGGTTCCACCAGGCGCTTGGTCGCCAGCCCAGAGCTACACGCCAGCGCGATCTGGTCACGGTCCCAGACTGAATTGTGGGCCCACAATACCACAGACTGGATTTCCCAGTCGAGAGATAACCCCACGGAGCAGGAAACGATTGGGACCAACCTTAGGTCACCCAGACATCCCCTGGAAGACTCGGGTTCCGCGGGCGCCCCAGGAGCCAGCCCGGAGCCAGAGCCAGGGACCCAGGCTCTGCCACAGAGCCCTGCCTGCACGCCTGATTCGCCGCCTCAGATAGAACTGTGGGCACCAGGGCACCAGCGAATGAGTTTCACTGTCTGGTGCAAACACACAGGAAGGGAAACGGCTGGTCTGATCTCAGAGCACTCAGCCGACACCCCCACCCCGAAAAGGTCTCCGGAAAAATAACCCAGTTTAGGCAGCCGCCAAGGCTCCCAAAGGCCAGAAAGGCGGAGCCACAGGTGGGCATCTGTGCCTGTGGGTTCTACTCACCACCCCAAACAGAACAGCGGTCCCCAAAGCAAAGACTGGGTATCTCTGGCAGGAGGAAACCCCCAGCGGAGGGGATCATCAGGTCTATCGCTCAGGACACCCAGTACCAAAAGACTTCCTGGATTCACGCAGACTCTAGGCTCTAATGCAGGCAGGAGCACTGTGCTCAGCCACCATTATTGAGTTCCCCTAGGACACTGGGACACACAGCTGCATCCTCAGACCTGCAAAAGCCAGAGAGCCATTATAGCAGCCCTCAGATACTGTGCCAAGGATCAACCAGTTATCCCTCGCTAGACTGACAAAACTGTGGGAATCCCTGGTCCTTCAAGAGGGCTGCACCCACAGCATCTGGACCAGAGCAGTACCTGCAGCCACCATCCCAGACAGGGACACACAGCTTCTGGTCCAGAGTGAAGCACCCAGCCTCCAGACCAGAGCAGCGCCCCCAGGTGCCAACTCAACCTAGGTGCACATTCTCCAGGCCCAGAGCTGAGCACTCAGCCTCTGGCCCAGAGACTTGCTGGGCGCACCTCTCACTTTCCCGGACAGAACTGTGTGCTCCAGGATAACAGACTGAGTTTCCCTGTTGGGAGAAAACCCCACAGCTAGGGAATCAGCAGGTTCTTCAAGAGGACTGTACCTGGAAATTTAGTGAGCAGCAGCACACTAAATTTATAACGAGAAACCCAGCAGTGGGGCAGCTGTCTTGAGAACTTCTATGTGTAAGAGGAGATCCCCCCTGCCTAACAAAGACCACAGCTACTGCTCAGGGCTATAAACCTGAGGTGAGCAGTGGCAATTCCTGAGAAACACTGGCCATACAGTGACAATAACCAAAAAGCAGAGGAGGTCTCCTTCAGGAAAAATCATCTTCCGGCCAAGGGGATTCTCCCTACCTCAGGACTCCAGGAAGCACAGAAACTAACAGCCAACACCTAAATCAGCCCAATGGGTAGAGGTCAGTGTAAAAGCTCAACCAACAAAAGACAGAGCAATATGGCATCTCCAGAACCCAGCCATCCAGGGGCGAACAGCCCTGGACAACGCAGCATAATAAAAAATCACGAAGATGACCTTTCACCTATGCTGATGAAGAGGATAATAGAGGAAACAAATAAAATATGTAAAGAATTAGAGGAAGATAAAACCAAACAGATCATGGCTATCCGTAAAGAAATGGAGGAAGTTAAAGACAAGCAGATTATGGCCATCCGTGAAGAAATACGGGAAGATACAGCCAAACAGCTTGTGGCCTTCAGAGAAGAAATAATTAAATCACTGAAAGAAATAAAAGGAACAGAGTTGAAGGAACTAAAAGAAAAACAGGAAAGTACAATCAGACAGGTGAATGAAGTAAACAAAACAACTCAAGACCTGAAGATAGAAGTGGAAAAATTAAAGAAAACACAAATGGAGGAAATAATGGAGAGGAAGAATTTAGGGAAGAAAACAGGACCTACAGAGGTAAGCATAACCAACAGAATACAAGAAATGGAAGAAAGAATCTCAGGTGTAGAAGATACAATGGAAGAAATCGATGTATCTGTCAAAGAAAATGTTAAAACCAAAAAATTCCTGACACAGACCGTCCAAGAAATCCAAGACAATATGAAAAGACAAAACCTAAGAATAATAGGTATAGAGGAAAAAGAAGACTCCCTTCTCCAAGGCCCAGAAAATATTATCAACAAAATCATTGAAGAAAATTTCTCCAAGTTAAAGAAGAAGCCAATAAGGATACATGAGGTCTACAGAACACCCAACAAATTAGACCAGAAAAGAAAATCCTCCTGCCACATAATAATCAAAACAGTAAGTATACAGAACAAAGAAAAAAATAGTAAAAGTTGCAAGGGAAAAAGGCCAAGTAACATATAAGGGCAAACCCATTAGAATCACACCTGACTTTTCAACAGAAACCATGAAAGCCAAAAGGGCCTGGACAGATATCATGCAGACCCTAAGAGAACACAGATGCCAGCCCAGGCTACTATACCCTGCAAAACTCTCAGTCCTCATAGACGGAGAAAACAAGATATTCAATGACAAAAACAAATTTCAACAATACCTACACACAAATCCAGCATTACAGAAGACACTGGAAGGGAAAATACAACCCAAGAAAATTAGCTTCTGTCAAGAAAACACAGGAAATAATTAACCTTACTACAGTAAAACAAAAAACAACCAAGCACACAACCTTATGACCACAGCCAACATCAATATCAAAGGATCTAACAGCCACTGGTCATTAATCTCTCTTAACATCAATAGACTCAACTCTCCAGTAAAAAGACACAGATTAACAGAATGGATACATAAACAAAACCCAGCAATCTGTTGCATACAAGAAACACACCTAAGGCACAAAGATAGACATTACCTGAGGGTAAAAGGTTGGAAGACGACTTTCCAAGCAAATGGACCCAAGAAACAAGCAGGAGTAGCCATTCTAATATCTGATAAAATAGACTTTCAACCAAAATTAATAAAAAGAGATGGGGAAGGACACTTCATACTCATCAAGGGAAAATTCCACCAGGAAGACATCACAATCCTGAACATCTATGCCCCAAATACAAGAGCACCCACATTTGTTAAAGAAACATTGATAAAATTTAAACCACATATAGATCCCCACACATTAATAGTGGGAGACTTCAACACCCCACTCTCAACAAAGGACAGGTCAACAAAGCAGAAATTAAACAAAGAAACAATATCTCTGACAGAGGTCATGAACCAAATGGACCTCACAGACATTTACAGAACTTTACACCCAAACACAAAAGAATTTACCTTCTTCTCAGCACCTCATGGAACCTTCTCCAAAATAGACCATATAGTTGGTCACAAAGCAAGCCTCAACAGATACAAGAAGACTGAAACAATCCCTTGTATCTTGTCTGATCACCATGGACTAAAGCTGGACTTCAACAACAACAGAAATAGCAAAAAGCCTACACACACATGGAAACTGAACAACTTGTTACTACATGACAGCTGGGTCAGGGAAGAAATAAAGAAAGAAATTAAAGTTTTCTTAGATCTCAATGAAAATGAAGACACAACATACCCAAAGTTGTGGGACACAATGAAAGCAGTGCTAAGAGGAAAGTTCATAGCACTAAGTGCCTTCAAGAAGAAATTCAAGTCAGCTCATTTAAGCAACTTAATGGCCCACTTTAAAACCCTAAAGAAGCAGATACACCAAGAAGGAGTAGACGGCTGGAAATAATCAAACTCAGGGCTGAAATCAATCAATTAGAAACAAATAAAACAATTCAAAGAATCAATGAAACCAAGAGCTGGTTCTTTGAGAAAATCAACAAGATCGACAAACCCTTAGCCAGGCTAACTAAAAGGCAGAGAGACACCACCCAAATCAACAAAATCAGAAATGAAAAGGGGGACATAACTACAGACACTGAGGAAATCCAAACAATCATTAGGACTTACTTCAAAAGTCTATACTCAACAAAATTTGAAAATCTAAATGAAATGGACAATTTTCTTGATCGATTTGACTTACCAAAGCTGAATCAGGACCAGGTAAATCAATTAAATAGTCCTATATCCCCCAAAGAAATAGAAGCAGTCATCAAAAGTCTCCCATCCAAAAAAAGCCCAGGACCAGATGGCTTCAGCACAGAATTCTACCAGACCTTCAAAGAGGAGCTAACTCCAATTCTCTTCAAACTATTCCACAAAATAGAAACAGAAGGAACATTACCAAACTCATTCTATGAAGCCACAATCACCTTGGTACCTAAACCTCACAAAGACTCAACAAAGAAAGAGAATTTCAGGCCAATCTCCCTTATGAACATTGATGCAAAAATACTTAACAAAATACTTGCAAACCCAATCCAAGAACACATCAAAGATATTATCCACTATGACCAAGTAGGCTTCATCCCAGGTATGCAGGGGTGGTTCAATATACGGAAATCCATCAATGTGATCCACCATATTAACAAACTGAAAGAAAAAAAACCACATGATAATCTCCCTAGATGCTGAAAAAGCATTTGACAAAATCTAACATCCATTCATGTTTAAAGTACTGGAGAGATCAGGGATACAAGCGATTTACAGCAAGCCTATAGCCAACATCAAACTGAACGGAGAGAAACTTAAAGCAATCCCACTGAAATCAGGGACAAGACAAGGCTGCCCACTCTCTCCATATCTCTTCAACATAGTTCTGGAAGTCCTTGCTAGAGCAATAAGACAGTTGAAGGAGATCAAGGGGATACAGATGGGAAAGGAAGAAGTCAAATTATCACTATTTGCAGATGATATGATAGTATACATGAGTCACCCCAAAAACTCTACCAGGGAACTCCTCCAGCTGATAAACACCTTCAGCAAAGTGGCCGGATACAAAATTAACTCAAAAAAATCAGTAGCACTCCTGTATACAAAAGACAAAACGGCTGAGAAAGAAATTAGAGAAACAATACCCTTCACAATAGCCCCAAATGACATAAAGTACCTTGGTGTAACCCTAACCAAGCAAGTCAAAGACTTGTATGAAAAAAATTTCAAGTCTCTGAAGAAAGAATTAGAGGAAGATATGAGAAGATGGAAAGATCTCCCATGCTCATGGTTTGGCAGGATTAACATAGTAAAAATGGCCATCTTACCAAAAGCAATCTACAGATTTAATGCAATTCCCATCAAATTGCCAACACAATTCTTTACACACCTGGAAAGAAAAATTCTCAACTTTGTATGGAATAACAAGAAACCAAGAATTGCTAAAACAATCCTCTACAATAAAAGATCTTCTGGAGGTATCTCCATCCCTGATCTCAAGCTGTACTATAGAGCAACAGTTATAAAAACTGCATGGTACTGGCATAGAAACAGAATGGTGGATCAATGGAATCGAACAGAAGACCCAGAAATAAACCCACACACTCATGGACACCTGATTTTTGACAAAGATGCCAAAACCATACAATGGAAAAAAGATAGCATCTTCAACAAATGGTGCTGGTCCAATTGGATGTCTACATGTAGAAAAATGAAAATAGATCCATACTTATCACCCTGCACAAAACTGAAGTCCAAGTGCAACAAAGATCTCAACATAAAACCGGACACATTAAATCGGCTAGAAAAGAAAGTGGGGAATACCCTAGAACTCATTGGTACAGGAGACAACTTCCTGAACAGAACACCAACAGCACAGGCTCTAAGAGCAACAATCAATAAATGGGACCTCATGAAATTGAAAAGCTTCTGTAAAGCAAAGGATACCGTCATCAAAACAAAGCGATTGCCTACAGATTGGGAAAGAATGATCACCAACCCTTTATCTGACAGAGGACTCATATCCAATATATATAAAGAACTAAACAAGCTGAAATGCAGCAAACCAAGTAATCCACTTAAAAAATGGGGAACAGAGCTAAAGAGAGAATTATCTGTAGAGGAATATCGAATGGCAGAGAAGCACTTAAAGAAATGCTCAACCTCATTAGCCATCAGGGAAATGCAAATCAAAACAACCCTGAGATTCCACCTTACACCCATGAGAATGGCCAAGATGAAAAACTCAAGTGACAACACATGCTGGAGAGGTTGTGGAGAAAAGGGAACCCTTCTCCACTGCTGGTGGGAATGTAAACTTGTATAACCACTCTGGAAATCAATCTGGCGCTTTCTCAGACAACTAGGAATAGCACTTCCTCAAGATCCAGCCATACCACTCCTAGGCATATACCCAAAAAAGGCTCAAGTACACAAAAAGGACATTTGCTCAACCATGTTTGTAGCAGCTTTATTTGTAATAGCCAGAAGCTGGAAAGAGCCCAGATGCCCCTCAACTGAAGAATGGATGCAGAAATTGTGGTACATCTATAGAATGGAGTATTACTCAGTAATGAAAAATAAGGAAATCATGAAATTTGCAGGTTAATGGTGGGACCTGGAAAGGATCATCCTGAGTGAGTTGTCCCAGAAGCAAAAAGACACGCATGGTATATACTCACTCATATAAACATACAATATAGAATAAACCCAGTAAAATCTGTACATCTAAACAAACTAAGCAAAAGAGAGGACCCTAACTAAAATGTTTAATCCCCATCCTGAAATGCAAAGAGGATGGACATCAGAAGAAAAAGAAAACAGGAAACAACATCGGAACCTGCTACAGAGGGCCTCTGAAAGCCAGAAGAAAACAGGAAACAACCTTGGAACCTGCCACAGAGGGCCTCTGAAAGCCTCTGCAGTATAGACTGTCAAAGCAGATGCTGAACCTGATGGCCAACTGATGGGCAGAGTGAATGGAATTTTATGTAAGAAGTGGGAAATAGTAAGACCTGGAGGGGACGGGAACCTCAGAAGGAGAGCAACAGAACAAGATAATTTAAACACAAGGAACTTCCCAGAATCATACTCCAACCAAGGACTATTCGTGGAGATGACCTGGAACCCCTGCACAGGTGTAGCCCATGGCAGTTCAGTGTCCAAGTGGGTTACATAGTAATGGGAAGAGGGACTGCCTCTGACATAATCTGATTGGCCTGCTCGTTGATCACCTCCCCCTGAGGGGGGAGTAGCCTTACCAGGCCACAGTAGAGGACAATGCAGCCACTTTTGATGAGAACTGATAGACTAAGATCAAAAAGGAGAGTAGAACCTCCCCTATCAGTGGACTTGGGGAGTGGCATGCATGCAGAAAGGGGAGGGAGGGTGGGATCGGGAGGGGAGGAGGGAGGGGCTTATGGGGGGATACAAAATGAATAAAGTGTAATTTATAAAAAATTAAAAAAAATAATGATAAAAAGGCAAATTATTCCACTAACAAATAGATTTATGACCAAATAAAAATTATTTGTAGTAAAGAGAATGTAGCATTATGATAAAAGGTGAATATAACCACAGAGATGGACAATTCTAAGCTTTAGTTCTCCTAACAAAAGACTGTCAACTGGCAAGAAGGAAATGACATAACAAACTTTAGATCCTCTCAAGTAGCAAGATAATAAACAGAGATTTATAATGGTATAAAATATTTGTACAAAAATAATTTCCACTCTGATGGAGCACACATTTTCTAAAGCATATGTAGACTGTTTTTAAAAATCAATGTTATGTCAAACTTTAAGCAAGTCAGCAATATTAACTAATCTACATTCTTTCCTATATGTACTTTAAAGACAATTAATTAAAGAATCCTTGTAGTCTGGCACAATAAAACACATTTGTAAATAACTGAAAGGCAGTAGTGTTATAACAAATGTTTAATAGTATATTCATGCCAGTCAGAATGCATATCTGTTAGAAACATCTAACATGACCACAGAAATAAGTACTAATTAAATATTGGCCTTCTTATATGTCAGAAAAAATTAAACATTTGAAACATGAAACCAAGCCTGTGATTTTAGTCACTGCTGTAGCTCTATTGGAGGTTTATATTTAGTGCCTATTTTGTTTGATTGGTAATTATACCATAATACTTGTAAAATATTTTACCATCATTTCTGCTAAAATAAACTATAATTCACTGATATTGATTAATTCATATTAAACTATGCTAGATACACTTATAGCCTTTTGAAATAGTCATATTTAAATTCTTAGCAGAAAGTTGATTTCGGAGAATAGAGGAGAGAAGGAAGAAAACAACAGAAAAATGACAAGGGAAAAATCAGAGAATTAAATTTAGATAAAAACCTTAAATGATTGTTCATGCTGGTGAGGATGTGGAGCAAGAAAAACACCCCTGCACTGCTGGTAAACTGGTACAACCACTTTGGAAATCAATCTGGCGCTTTCTCAGCAAACTGGGAACAGCTCTACCTCAAGATCCAGCTATACCACTCCCGGGCATTTACCCAAATGATGCTCCCCCATTCGAGAAGGACATTTGTTCAACTATGTTCATAGCAGCTTTATTTGTAATAGCCAAAAACTGGAAACAACCCAGATGTCCCTCATGGGTAAAGAAAGCATGGAATGCTACTCATCATTAACAACAAAGAAATGATGAAATTTGCAGGCAAATGAATGAAACTAGAAAAGGTCATCCTGAGTGAGGCACCCAGACCCAGAAAGACACACATGGTATATACTCACTTATCAGTGGGTATTAGCCATATAGTACAGGACAACCGTACTGTAATTCACAGACCCAAAGAAGCTATTAACAAGAAGGGCCCAAGGGTGGATGCTTGACTCTCACTGAAAAGAAGAAAGGGAATAGACAGAGGAAGTGCTTGAAAAGAGGGAGCAGGATAGAAGAGCGAATGCTGAGGAAAATGAGGGTGGGGACCAAATGTGGGGAGAGAATAGGGCAGAGGGAGGACAAAGGGCTTGCAGAAAGAAGAGAAACCATTGACAGGGGCATCTCTGGGTCAAGCGGGAGACCTACGACAGGATAGGCCCAGAGAGAGTTTGGGGATGACTATAGCTGAGACCCTTAGTAGCAGGGTCATGAAGTCTGAAGAGGCCACCCTCTAAGTAACCAGGCAGGACTCTTAGTGGAGGAAGGGGAAAACCAACCCACCCACAAAATCTCCGACTCAAAATTTACCCTGCCTACAAGATGTGTGGGTATCAAGATAAAGCAGGAATCGAGGGAATGTCCAAGCAATTCCTAGCCAACCTATGACACTAATGGCACTCTGCTATGCTTGCAGATAGGAGTCTAACATAATTGTCCGCTGAGAGACTTCACCCAGCAAACAAACGCTGAGACTCACAGCCAGTGGGCAGAGAGCAGGCAGCCATGTGGGAAAGTTGAGGGGGAAGTATAGAAGGAACCAGAGTGGAAGGCGCTCCACAAGAAGTCCAATAGAGCCAATTAACCTGGGCCCAAGGGAGCTTGCAGATACTGAAGCACCAAGCAAGGACCACCTATAAACTAGGACCCCTACACATATGTTCCTGATGGGTATCTTTTTCTCCATGTGGGTACCTTAGTAAGAGAAGCTGGGACTGTCTCCGACAAGGACTCTGTTGCATGCTTTTCAATCATTTCCTCCTGGTGGGGCTGCCTTGCCAAGCCAATGCAGAAGAGGATGAGATCATTCCTGATAAACTTGATGTGCTGGGGTGGGTAGGAGGGAGAGGCTCCCCTTTTCTGGGGGATAGGGGAGGGGAGATGGGGGAAAAGGAGGGTGGGTCTGGGAGGAGAGGAGGGAAGGGGCTACAATTGGGATGTAAATACATGAATAAATAAATAATCAAAGAATCCTTATAGTCTGGCACAATTAAAACATTTTTGTAAATAAGTAACTGAAGAGCAGTAGTGTTACGAAAAATATTTAATAATTATATTCATGTCAGTCAGAAGGCATTTCTGCTATAAACATCTAACATGACCCTAGGAATAAGTACTAGCCAAATACTGTACTTTTTTATTGGACAGAGAAAAAAATTAAACATTTAAAACATAAAACCAAGCCTGTGATTTTAGTCACTGCTGCAGCTGTATTTATTACTTATATTTAGTGTCTATTCTGATTGATTGGTAATTATGTCATAATATTGGTAAAATATTTTACCACCACTTCTTCTAAAATGAACTATAAGTCACTGATACTGACTAATGCATTTTAAACTGTGCTAGATACACACATAGCCTTTTGGAAGTATCCATATTTAAATTCTTAGCAGAAAACTGACTTCAAAGAATAGAAGAGAGAAGGAAGGATACAAAAGAAAAATGACAAGAAAAAAAAATAAGAGAATTTTCATTCAGAACCAGCATTCCAGGCATTGTATCATTGTATCATCTGATTGATTTACAGATGAGACGCTCACCTCCACACCTGACTTACATCCATCTTAAGAGTCTGTGGAAATTTTCTTTCTGAAGCTTAATGTTCTTATTCATTTTGAGTATTAAGCATACTACTTTAATAATCCATGTTATATAGACATTCTTTCATGCCAGAGAATGACTTATTCAACAAACCCTGGGCAAGAGACTAAGGGGAGTTTGTTGGCTAGGGTGATAATGGATTTCCAGGGTGAAGGCAACTAACCAACACATAAATACTAATTCTAAGCACTCTTTTTGTTGCTTCAGATAATGTGATTCTTCATGCAAACCTTGTGCATGATGACTTTTCAGTGCATGGACTATTCAGTGCCTCATTCCTAACCTCACCATTTTTAGGAAAACAAGTACAGTCATTAACAGAAGGGGTAAGGAGGCTTGCTAAGGGGTTCAAAGAGGGACATGGATATTGCAGGAGCATTTGGGGGTCTTGCTTGGGGTTTAACAATAAAGATAAGGAGACATCTGCATAGGATAAGGCTGTTGTCCTTTTGCTGGGGCAGTCTCTCAGCTAGCCATCTACTGTCTCCACCACAAGGCTCTCTTTGCTTTATTTCTCTGTTCCATTCCCATCTCTCTTCTGTGTCCTGCCCCAGTTTTGGTCAGTCTGCCCAAGTTCCAGCTGCCAGCACTTAATTCTGCAAAAAGCCACACTCCTTACACAAGCAATGAACAATTGAGAATACAGGGACACACCTTCATAGCCAGTTGAGATAATGTGTATGAAGGGTCACCCCAACATAGAAACAGAGAGTACGGAATGAAGGAACTCCAAAAGCCTAAAAGGGAAAGAGACTATCTTAATACTAGGGAAAAAGAAAACTGTAGATATTGCTATTAACGATAACAGAAATATTCATATAAAAGGGGTGGCTCTGACCCAATACATTCAGTAATGGCTGTATTAGGGCAGATTAGTCATCAGTGGTGTGTCCATGGTGGTCATAGGATCAGTGGGACTGTAAATAATATCACAGATACTCTTCCCCATTGATGGTTAATGCAGCACTCTCACAATAGTTATGTTATAGAACAAACTTAGATGTTCCACAGCAGATGACTAAAGAAAATATTTTGTATATGTGATTAAGCACACACACAATGGAATTTTCTTTATTAGCTGTAAAGATGTTGTTTGCAGGAAGATGGACACAACTTCAACACATCAAGCAAATTAGGCCAGTTTCTGAGAGACAAACATGCTTTCTCTTACTTATAATTCCTAGATTTTATGCAGATAAAAGTAGGGGCTTAATGGTAATGAAGATGACTGACTGGGAGTTCAGGGCAAGAACAAAGGGTAGGGAATTGTGGAGAGTATCTTACGTAGACTAATACAAACATTTAAAGTAGCCTAGAGGCCTTCCTACTCCCGTGGTCTTTGTGACTTCCACCATGGTGTACTGTGGCCATGGCCAGAAGGTGCGGAAGGTGCAGAAGGTGATGGTGCAGCCCTTCAATCTCATCTCCAGACTCTTGTGAAATAGATCTGGAATTCAGGTTTGACTGTATGAGCAAGGTTGTGTGTGTCATTGGCTTTGATGAGTACATGAACCTCGTAGTAGATGATGCAGAAGATAATCATTCTAAAACAAAGTCAAGAAAACATCTGGATTGGATCATGCTACAAGGACATAGCATTACTGTCCTCCAAAGTGTTTCCAGCTAGAAATGGTCAAGCACGGAAAGAGTTGAGAAGACAGTTCAGTGTTTTAAAGGTATTTTGTGCTCTGAGAACAGTCTGAAACATTGATTTGTATTGTTTTAGTGTTCCTTATCCGGTGACAATAAATGCTGTGAGACTGTTTTTGTTACAAAACAAAACAAAACAAAACAAAACAAAACAAAACAAAACAAAACAAAACAAAACAAAACAAAACAAAACAAAAC
>NW_026589732.1:9025201-9095578 GCF_907164565.1 Psammomys obesus | reverse complement strand
ACAAAACAAAACAAAACAAAACAAAACAAAACAAAACAAAACAAAACCGTAAATGACAAAAATTAAAAAAGAAATCTTCAAGAGACCAGATAGGAATTTATGTTTACTATCTCTGGACATTCATGCTGCACACCAATTAAAAATAAAACAGCCGCTTTGGTGACAAATACATTTTCTAATTTAGAGAAGAGGCTATCAAACACATGTTGTGGAGGTGCAGTTAATCTTAATAAAAACTGAAATATATGGATATTTTGATCCATAAATTACGCACATGCTGCCCAAATTAGATGCACTACCCTTGGTAACACAACTGGAAGCAGTTTAGTTAGAACTAGAATACTACTAAATCCATTTTAAAAGTCATGCACCCATCGCCCCACGGTGTCCTTTCATTTAATTTTTGTTCACAGATGAAAGACCTCTTAAGATTTCCCAGGTTTCAACTTTGTAAGACTTTGACCATGTAAAACAAGGTGCGTTCAAAGAGGCAGCCAACACAGGAAGTCACCATTTCCTTTTTGCTTGTTAACTCATAGCCTGGTAATCTCCTCCCACAGGAGTACGGAACACAGTCAATATTTATAGCTGAGCCCAGAATCGCATCTCAGAGGACATCATTATAAGTTCACTGACCTACTTCTGTCTGATGCCAAGGTACAAATAAGTTGCACAGGGGTGGGATCCCCTGTGCCTGTTAACAGTCTAAAGTCAAACTTGTTAACGTGAATGGGTAACTTTAGCATCACTCTTCCCTCCACAGCTTTTCTGGTAAGAGTCTGTGGGGCGAAGTTCCTAGGAGATTGATTCCCTCCATAGTGAAAACCAAACAAGGAAGAGCTGTATGAAGTCATCATGTGGGAAGCCCTCATGGTGTATTCAGTACTCTGAAAAATCCTCTATGTATTTCCATCAACGAGACATTCTGAAACCTGAAAACAAAACAAAACACAATGAAGCAAACAACAGGGGAAATGAGATGTGTCTTAATAAAAACAGAGTCAAAGCGACTGACGTGATAAAAGGAATATATAATATTTCTATCTTACATGTTTTATAATCATTATTTTATAAAAAATATTACTATAATTATTATACAATAATTTTGTTTAGTTGCATAAATTAAAGATTTGTCCATTACCTTCTATTCAGTATGTTATACTCAAACTAATTACATAGCTATGAATATATTTGAACTTATGACCCTGAGAACACATTAAATCATAGAAACAGTTAATTTTCATTCCCAGAAACCAATGTGCAGTTCATGTACTACTGTGTTTTCAAAACGTAATAAAGTTGCTTGGAATAAAATGGGCTCAACTATTGGAGTGGGAAGTTTTTAAGCAATTTTTATTGTTTGTGTGAATCCAAGAAAATTATGGGTAGGATGCAAAGGAGATTTCAAACGTAACTCAAGATAGGATCTGTCTTAGCCACTGTTCTGTTGTTCTAAAGAGACACCATGGCCAGAGCAATTCTTACACACAAACATGTTTAATTGGAGGCTTGCTTACAGTTTCAGAGGGCTAGTCCATTGTCATCGCAGTGAAATGCAGACAGTCATGGCACTAGAAGGATAGCTGAGAGCTTTACATCCTGATCTGCAGGCACTAGGCAGAGGGGGGTAGAACGGAGTCTATTGTAGACCTTTGAAACCTCAGAGTCCACCCTCAATGGCACACTTCCTCAAATAAAGAAATAATCTGTACTTGCCTAATTTATCAACGAATCCATTCTATATTTTGGTGGCAGTAGTTCATTTTCATACCTTTTCTGTGAAGTTTTTTGTTTTATATTGAAGCAGAATGATTAACACATCTGTTTCATTGACTAAAAACAACTAACTGAAAGTTATCATATGTGGTACCAACTTTAGGCAAAAAACCACTCAAATATGTTCAAATATAGCAATATAGACTGTCATGGAAATGCTATCAAATGTCAGCAATCACGATAAGGGTGTTTAAAACTTTTTATATAGCTGACCTGTGAGATACTTATACGTTTATTTTATGACTCAAAAAGCTTACTAGAGTCTGCTGATCCAAAAGTCAAGAAATTAGAATGCTAACATATGCAATGCAACTCCAAAGTCATTCCCTTTTTAAGAGATGCTTATTTGAATTCTCAAAATAGAGAAGCAGTGAACACTTTTATTGAGTCCATTATTACCAAATTCTTTAAACACATCTCTTCATTAATCCTCAAACTGGTAATATTTAGTAGAAACTTCTATTCCTCCTTTCAATGACCAAGATGGAGACTGAGACTCAGAAATATGTTGTGACTTCTGTGCAGCTGTAGATGTTGTGCTTGCCCGACCTGGCTCAACCAACTCTGCATCACTTTGCTCTCCTGTCTCTCAGGTGACAGAGATGCTTTGCTCCTGCAGAGACAGACCACACCTGTAGCCAGAAGCAGAATGCACAGTAGGGGTCCTTGAATACCTCTCACTCCTAAGATATTTTGTCCAGCAACACATGGAGCAGAACTGAAGGCTAGAGCTAGCAAGGCTCAGAAGTTGCCTCTAAATTCTTGAAACGCTGTCCTGAGAACAGAGCGTGTATCTGTATTTTGATTCTCACAGGGAAGCGTGAAGGTTATGCACACAGAGCTGTAGACACACTAGAAAGCATGGAGCATTATGGTGGTTGTGTTACTGCAATATTATTCATCTTACCTCATAAAGTGCTGTGACCATCAGTGGGTTGGGAGAGGGGAAGAATGGTGACCACTAGGCATTCTGCAGGTATGTTTATGCCATCTTACATGAGTCAGAACCAACTCATTGTCTGTTTCTTGTTTCTCCTTAGGTTCAGAACTCCTTTGGGCCAATGTTAGCACCTCTCCTTTCCTGAGCTGCCTCATGTGGCCACCACCTGCTGGCCAGTGGGAGCCACAGCCCTGATACCCAGCATGTCAAATTTGAATATTTTGTTAGGATAATTCATCATCTTTGTGCTTTTGATGTTGGTAACTGAAGTGGATGAGAATATATTTTAAAGAAACAAAATAGAAGCATTCCCTTCATAAATAAGTTACAATAATTATTAGTAAAAATGAGAAATCAAGAAAAGACCCATTATTTAAACAGGTCATAGATAAAAGTGAAACATAAATAAAATAGGGTACAATCAATCTTCCAAAAATCAGGTGTTCCCAAGAAATTTGATAGTATGCAAAAGTTGATTATGTTACAATATTGAGCATGACAAATGTAATTACACATAAAGGTAGCTGTGTTATGCTATAGCATGTTGATCCTCAAGTTTATCTAGTAAATTTATGAGCCTATATTTTTTTTACCAATCCTGGTCAAGTTCATCTCAAGGATGGTTAAGGTACCTGGCATAAATAGGTGTCTAGCAAGTATTTAATGAATGAATAATGGGGAAAATATGACATAATAAATTATTTTAGAAACAAAAGAGTTAAAACTTTAAAAAGAACAATCTGTTCCATTGCTGAGACATAAAAAAACACGGGCTTCATATAGATACAAATGTAAAAAGTCATAAAATGATGATTAAATTCGTTAAAATTTCACTCAGTGGAAAAATAAAACATTTAAAAAAGTCAGAAGGAAAGGCACACATTGAAAGGTCGCCTGCACTCAAATGCCCTACAACTATGCTATGGTTAGAATTAAGAGGCCCAGTCCAGGAGATAGAACCCACGCCTGAGGCTGCTTGGCTGGCTAAGAAAGTGAGATTAGATAGCCCAGGGACCTAAGGGAAAAGCAAATACTACATTTCTGTTAAAGGAATGCCGCAATAAAATGACTCCGAATGACATTCTGCCATGCTCGTAAATCAGTGCTTTGCTCAGCCGTCAGAGGAGATTCCTTCTACAGCGGTTGGGAACAATACAGAGACCCACGGTATGACCATGTACAGAGAGTGAGAGACTTTGGAACATTCAGTCCGTAAAGGGATGTCTCCATCAAATCCTTCCCCTCAGGGACCAGGGAACTTTGTGGAAGAGGTGGCAGAAAGATTGTAAGAGCCAGCGGTGATAGAGGACATCAAAGAAACAAGGCCTTCCATTCACAAGGACCGCCACACACAAGAACTAGAGACGGGCGGCATGTACGGTGTCTGAACAGGTCTAAGCCAGATGGGAGCCAGTGCTGAGAAGGAAAGTGGACACAAGACCCCGTCCCCAACCCAGAAGCTATCTTCATTTGATCAGTACTTGAAAAGGAAAAATTAGTTTTCTCCAATGGAGTCTCACTGGGTATAGAAACTACACTTGTGGGCTGGCCCCGAGCCCAGCCCAGTCAACACAAAATGAACTGAATGGTATTTTTGGAGGTTCTTTTTCCTTTTGTCTCATAATGCTTTGTTTGAACCTCTTTGTTTAAACCTTACAGACCTTTTGCTTATACACTATGGTTTCTATTTTTGTTTTAGTGGGTTTCTGTGCATACAAATGTGTGTATAGTAGCATCTATAAGTGTTTCTTGTGGTTTTTCTTTGACTCTTCTCTTTGTTTTTTTGTTCTCATTTGACATTGTTATTATTATTTTAACATTAGCTGTTGTTATTAAGATGTTTTTTGTGATGATACAAAGAAAGGGTGTGGATAGGTGGCTAGGGGGGAGGGTCCAGGAGGAACTGGGGGAGGGGAGAAATTAATCGGCATAATGTACGGAAAATGTATTTTAGTTTCTTAAAAATATTTATTTATTTATTTATATTTATTACAATTTGTTCACTTTGTAAACCAGCTGTAGTCCCCTCCCTTATCCCCTCCCAGTCCCACACACCCTCTCTCTTCTCCGCCTATGTCCTCCCCTAGTCCACTGATAAGGGAGGTCCTCCTCCCCTTCTATCTGACCCTAGCCTATCAAGTCTTACCAGGACTGACTGCATCATCTTCCTCTGTGGTCTGGCAAGGCTGTGGCCCCCCAGGGGGAGGTGAGGAAGAAGGGAGAAATAGAAAGAGCTAGAGGGGACAGGAGCTCCACAAGGAGACCAACAGAACCAAAAAACTTGGGTCCAGGGGAGCCTGCAGAGACCAATACTCCAACCAAGGACCTTGCATGAAGAGGACTCCCTGCTCAGATGTAGTCCATAGGCAGCTCAGTTTCCAATTGGGTTCCCTAAAAAGGGGGGCAGGAGCTGTCTCTGACATGAAAAAATATTTTCAATGAAAAAATACAAAAAAACAAAGAAAAAAATAAACCGTGAGACATATATCATAGGTATAAAAGACAAGCAATGTCATCGGTCTTCAATAAAATTCAAGAAATCAGTATGAAAAAATATTATGTTCAATAAAAATGGCAAAGATCAAAATTTAAATTTAAAAAGAAGGTTAATTGCAAACTCTTGAAGAACAAATGCCAACCATTCAGCCTATTAAACATCCATGCAAATTAAGAGAAAGATATTAAAATTCCATCTCAAGAGATGGTTAAATGTGTAGTGAAAAATGAATGATTATTGGTGGCATGGGTTGTTTTTGGGTCAGAAGTGACTGAGCAGAGAAGAGACATTCAATTTTCTTAGATTTCATGGATATAGCTTCCTTGTCATGTATACAAGAAACTATCTCACCACAGCTGTCCTGGACCTCTGGCTCTTACAATATTTTTGCTCCCTCTTCTTCAATACTACCTGAACTTTAAGTATAGGAAATATGTAGATGTGTCCTTTGTGATTGTCATTAACAGTTGTTGTCAGCATTCTTGTCAGTTGTAGCTTTCTGTGATGGTCTCTGTCTGCTACAAAATGAAGCTTCATTGATGAGGAATAAAAGCTACACTTATCTGAGAATATAAAGAGAGGTATTTAGAATGCAGCTGGGAATTATAGTGGTTTTGAGAAGTGTCCGTAGTAGATTTTCCTCTAAGATTCATGACTTCACTAGCCATAGGTGGCTGGCTAGGTTACAATGCCAGACATGAATTCCCTCATATCGATCAGGCCGTAATTTAAGTCTAAGTAGGTGAGTGTTGGTTACTACCAAGATGTAAAGCACCACTATTGGACCCTCAGTTCTGTCTTACCATGCTGGTCAGTGTTGTGGTTTGCAGACTTTATAGCTCGCTCTTCTCTTTTGGCAGCTTATATAACATCTTTTGTGTACTATGAGAGCTATTTCTCAGAGAGGAATCTTCCAGGTCTCTTCTAGCCCGAGTCCTCCAAGTTATGTGTCCAAAGCATGTGGTGTCTTCAGCAATCATGTCTAATCATCAACTTCTGGAGGGCAACCAAGGACAATGGCAATGGCCTATATTGGTAAAACTCTATGCTTTATTCGAACAGAAAAGGCTCTGGTTGCAGGAAATGTTCAGTGTGTGCTCTTAAAAGTATTTTGGCAGTAGTGTAAATGTGAAGTTTGAGAAAATAGTTTCAAGTGTGTACTAAGAATTTTCTTACAAGTCATATCTTTTCGTTGTATACACTTATAAATTAATCTTAAATTGTTTATAATAGAGGTAAAACAAATTAGGTAGTTAAATACATGACACCATTGACTATTAAGAACTCAGAAAAACTAGAAACAAATGAAAATATCTAAAGTATGAAAATTGTTGGCTAAAGTTTAGGAATCTCACTTAATGAAACGTATTTTTTCGGGAACTACAAAATAAAATTACAACTTTTGAGAATGACGAGAGACAACAAACTGACTCCATCGTAGTTGGTGAGACTCAGAGAAGCAAAATTAGACTGTATTTTAAAGAAATAGAGGAGCTATGAAATCCACAGAGACTAGCTACAGTTTCAGGTGTGATGAAAATTAAGACTAAAAGCAACTTAGGGGAGAAAATGGCATAATTCATCTCGCAGTTCGTCACCGAGGGACCTGATATTAGGGAACATACATGTCAAGGTAGTCTGTTTTTGGCTTGCTACAGACTCCAGACCCAAGAAAGGGCCAAGAGGTGCAGGTGTGGTAAGTAGGAAGTTCTGATGCTACTGATCCAAAGGGATGTGCAAGACAGCCCCACTCTGGGTGGCTAGGAACAGAGGGCTTGTCAACAGAAAATGATGCTGGAGCCTGATAATGCTGAGCCTGGTCCTCAAGTGCAGAAGCCACTCATTTGCCATTTACTGCTATTGAGTGTGAAAACTCTGCAGTTCCAAGAGAACTTGATGCCCAAAGCTACAAAGTGCTTTGGTGATAGCTCCCTGTGCTGCCAAAACAACTAGGAGATATCCTCAGCTAAAACAGCCACTACAAAACTATGGTCCTGTGAGTCTCAGTATATATCTAGAACCTGTATGAGCAGCCCACAGCATATAAAACAGAGATCCTAAGTAGGGGGAGAGGTTCTTTCCTGCTATTTTAGACTCACTTCCCTACCCTTAAGGGTGTGACTGAGGGGAAGCAAGGCAGGAAGGCCAGAGATGGAGACCCCAGATAACGAAAACCAGACTCTCTGGAGGCAGGCTTTAGGGAGACAGATTGTTTGATTTGGGGAGCAAAGGCAATTTAAACCTTTGAGGAATTGGTAAAGGCTTTCAGGGTGAGTGTTCATCACTGTCTGGTGCCAAGTGGCTGGGAATGCCTTATTTGCATGAAATGGAATTCCAGGTGCTTTCTGGACATGGCATTATAAGGAGAGAGGAAGTTAAATTGCTATATGCTATATGGTACTGATAATATATTAAAGATGAAAGAAGCTGCAAAGTATCTCAGTGCCACTGTTAGTACATTTTGGTAGACTTTTCCTGGGTATCTGGTTCCTTAATCAGAGAATAAAAATGAACCCATTGGTACCCACACAAAGGACATGAAGCTCATATTACTGTACTTTTTAATACTCTATTCCACATTGTACTGGTACAAATTGAACCATAGTAATAGATCTACATACATTTAAATAAGAACGAAAGTGAACCGCAATGAACAAGGACACAAGTGAACCACAGAATAAAAACAAGGGCACCCTGCACACTACAGCATCTACACAAGGACAGCTTGCACACTCAGCAACTTTCAAAGCATTGGTATGTCCCCTGTGGACGAGCAACTAACGTGAAGCTTATTTGTACTTCCTTATTTTCCATCTAGTACAGAGATGTCACAAGTTCATGGAATAATGGTGATGACTTTGACTCAGGCTTAGTGTTTCCTTTTGGAGCAAGAAGTGATACAGGGTTGAACCTCAGGGCATGCGGGAAAGCCATACCAAACACAGAGGTAATATGTTCCACAGTGACAACCTCATCAAGACAAGCAGGTAGTTTGGAGGTCACTGCATTAATCACATGGCTTGGAAATAGTGACTGCATGATGCAGAGAAGTGTGAGGAAACTGAAAGTAACAGACAAGAGGAAAGACTGTACTTAAAGAGAAAGAGAGCGTGCACACAACTAGAACTAGCACAATGGTTGTGTACAAAACAATTAATGACTTTATTTTTATTCATGGCTTCACTATGATGAGATTTAGCTTCGATTACCTGCATAAGGGGAGGAAAAAGCTGACTTATGAATGAAACATATTAAAGACATGAAACTTGTATTTCTATGTAGCACTTTCTTTAAGTGATTTTTCTACTCTTATTGTTTCCAGGTGTGTGTTTCCTTTCGCTGATGTTATGTATTTTCTATAGGCATAGAAGAACATTGATGCATGATGGAAGCCTATAGTCTCCTACGGGATCACAGAGTATTAAGACTGTGGTTTGCTCTGTCTTATTTGAGCACAATGCACGCACAAACACCAAGGGAGATGTGGAAATAGCCAGTGGCAAAAGAGAGTGTTTATTCTTTATATTATGAATGTGCATAGTTGGACTTCAGAACATCAATCATTTAAAGCATTTTATATATTAAACAAATAACTGTTAATGTGAGTAGTTAGTTTATTCTTTTTCTAGTTGTGATAGGATCTGTTTTGTCATGGTGTTCTCTGTCTTCTTTAATGTGGAACACCAATCCCCACTATTACAGTATTACTTGATCTTAGTACATCACAGAGAACACACACACACACGTGTGTGTGTGTGTGTGTGTGTGTGTGTGTGTGAGAGAGAGAGAGAGAGAGAGTGATTTCTGATAGCTTCGTTGATCTTGGAATGCTTTAAATTTAGGATAGTCTGAGGAACTTTTCATATTTATAAAACAAACACTACCTTTGTGTAAGCAAAAGTATTGAGATAGAATGAAAACGTCAGTTACAAGTGTGTTACATCTGTGGACAGATGAAATTCATTCAGGAAAGCTTTCAGATTCCAGAGAGAAAAGCAAGGGACTTTGACTGAGAAAGCAGGTGTTACAGGTGACTAAATAAAAGAAGAGAGGACAGCATTAGCTGAGGACAGTAGAGGTCAGAGTCTTCTAAAGATAGCTTATTTACAGTTGTTTATTTAGAGACGAGATCTTCCTGTTGATCAGGATGTTCTCAGGCTCGTGGTTTTCTGCTCATCCTCCTGAGCAGGTGGCAGTATGGGTGAGTACTGTGGCCCGTGGCTTTTCAGAGGATTTTAACGGGCTGTTCCTCCTTAGGAATAAGAGCGATTGGCTTCTGAGTATCTGTGTAAACTTAGAGAAGAAGGGTAGAGGGTGAAGTAGTTCCTTCAGGATGACCTTAGCTTTCCAGTAGTGTAGGATTTGCCATTCCCTTCTGAGGGTCAATGATCTAGCAGGGTGAGGGAGTGAGACGGCGTGGGAACACAGCCGATGTGAGGACACTTTAAATTGTGCAGTGACCCGAGTGGGTCAGGACTCGGCAGGAAAGTATTCTGAAAGTCCCCCGAGAATCAATAGAATCCAAAGTCAACATAAAAGTTACAGTCAGCCAGCTCGTAGCACTCTCCTGCAGCACTGAGGATTGAGAACAAGAACCATGGACTATGGAACATAAATGCATGTAATAGGTAAGAGGCATGCAAGGAGTACGTGCTGGGAGATTTTACATACACACGCACATATGTATTCTGAATGTTTAACAACTTATTTAATTTAAACGTATTTAAATATCACAAGAGCTGAAGCTAAACGTATTTGTCATTGTTCCATATACAGGGATTCTAGGTCAGTTATATTGCCTACTTCTTCATCCTGGATTTAAGTCCGTATCCATCTAACACAGACATGTCTTAGTTTAGCGCAACACACCGTTCTTTGCTTACTTAGCTGTTTCTAGTCTTGTAAAATTTTAGAAAGGGGTTCAACTCCCTCTTACCGTATGGCTATCATCCTTAGGACTTTTCATTTGTGGCTCAAATTACAGTATATTGTTGAGCTTCCACAGTGTATGTAAAAAATTGTTATTAAAGTTAGGCGAGCTTTATATAACTGTGGAGTCAAGCGCCTTGGTTCATTGTTTACCACTTGAGACACATCGAACGTGTTATAGGATCAATAAATAGACTTTTGTTGTCATGAGCCACACAGTTTCAGAGGCTGTTTGTTATTACTGTATCCTCTGGATCCTAATCATGTCTACACACACATAGAGACGTATACACACACGCACAGATGCACACACACAGATGCACACGTACGTCAACAACATACATACACACATCAGGAAAAGAGGTCAGAAACTGAAGCAAAGCTAGAATAACTACACGAGCTCAGTAATAATGAAAATATCTTTCGATATGAAACAGACTGAACATTTTCAGGCTTTACCCTCAAATTAATAATATCATAGGACCATTTGAGGCTATGGACTTTACCGCTGTCCTACGGTGTACTCAGCCTGTTTAATTTAACCTGGCCTTAACTGAACGATGTAACCTTACTATTATGCTTTGGATTCCCTAAGCAGTCAGCTTTTACAACCCGAGCTAAGTGCACAGCTTTAATCGTAAATTATGTGCTCTTCCATGTCCCTGACCCATGAGTGTATGGGTGTGTCATGGTAGCTATTTGCTGAAAACAGGTGTTAGGTTGAAAGCCACCTTAAACAACAGATATTTCTGTTGGATGCAGCTTGCAGATAAAGGTGGAACACATCTGTTTGCTTTTTTGTTTGCTCTTCTGGGTCAATCAACATCACTGAACTAACTTCCTCCCTTGTAAAACTCTGTTAAGGATTTCTAGAGATAATCCTTCATCTTTCCCATGCCATTTTTTTTTCTGTGTTGTTCAATAAATACTAAACAAATACTGATTCTCTCAGGCACTGATTCATAACAGGGACAACTTGGGAGCATCAGGCACACACACACACAAACACACACTCACACACACCAACAGACAGGTTACATATAGGCCAGTAACCACAAAATTATAGACAGACAGACACAGGAGAAGTAAAGAATTCAAAAATTCAAATCTGGGCTTACTCTTGGTTAAATTAATCCAAAAAGACGTTTTGTTGCTATTCCTTAATTCAGTGGTTCTCAACCTTCCTGATGTTGCCACCCTTTAATATAATTCCTCATGTTACCCCCACAACCATAAAATTATTTTCATCGCTACTTCATAACTGTAATTTTGCTATTATTATGAATTGTGACATAAATACCTATATTCATGTTAGGAGACATCTGTGAAAGGCTGTTTGACCCCTACCAGGGTTGTGACCCACAGCTTGAGAACCACTGCCTTAATGTGATAGCAGCACCACTCTCAAGTTATCTTTGATGTGTTGACTAACACTGTAGTTCAAAGACTTGAGAGCTGGATGTCAGTGGCGTGGATGCTGATCCAGACCTAGAGGTCTGAAAACCAGAGGGATGACTGAGTGACATCTCAGCAAGAGAAGGCAAGCAGAGAGACTGTAGCTTTTCTCTGTCCTATTCAGGCCCAGTATAGATGATACCCACCCGTTTAGGGGATCGCTATTTGCAATATTCAGTACACCAACTCAAATAGTAGAACCTTCTGGAAACACTTTCTCAGAAGCCTGAAATGCTAGTGTTTGAGTAATATTAAATGTCTTACCATTTTCTGAGCATCCTGCAGCCCAACCAAACTGACATAAAATTAACTACGGAAGAGATGGAAAGATAACTCAGCAGGCAAAGGCATTTGTTGCACAGGCCTGGCAACCTGAATTTAATCCCCCAAACCCAAGTCTGAGGAGAGAACAAGTTCCGCAGATTTGTTCTGTGATCTCCACACAAGTACCATGGCATGTGTATCATCTCCCTCTCTCTCTCTCTCTCTCACACACACACACACATACACTCACACACATACACTCATACACACCATGTGTACATATAATCACGATAAATGAATTATGTTTTAAAAAGTTAACTAACTCAAACCATAGAGGACACAATAAGTTGTATTTGACTTCTATTTCATCATTGTATCACATCTTGATGTAGGCAATGGACCTACACAAAAGAATATTTATTATTCTTTTGCAGGGTGGTGGTGGCCTACACCTTTAACCCCAGCTTTTGGGAAAACCACAAGCCCAAACCATCCAACCAAACAAACAAACAAACAAAGGATAATTTTATAAATCAGAATACTAAGGGGAAGAACCTAATTGAGATAATAAATTATTAAGGTCATTGCCTCTAGTGATCATCTACGATGAGAATTTAAAAACTAACAGCCAACGTTTATTGAATCCTTATTCTTATAAACTGTACACTGGACTTAGAAACTATCCAAGATGAACAGGAAACATAGTGTTAAGCATAGAAAGATTTCAGCAGTTTGGGAAAACATGTTTTGTCACCTTTGATGCAATGACAAACATTATCAGATACATTTGTTCTTAGTTTTACACATGTACACGATACATATGACCCACCTCTCTCCACCCATGTCCTCACCCAGCTTCTCCACAAATTTCTCTCTCAGGTGTTTATGTGTATCCACTCTTGTTAAACCCACTGAGTTTAACCACAGCTCTCTGTGTGTCCGTGGGTTTGGGGTGAGCTATTGTAGCCAGATGGGCTCACCAAGGCTCACACAATTGAAGACAGTGGATCCTACTCACTGCCGGAACTGATCAATAAGGACTAGTTCAAAACTATGGGTGTTCCTGGATGACTGTTGTCAGGGCCATTTTTGTGTGGGCTGAGTGTAGGTATCCATAGCTCTGAGTTAGTGACTGCACTGCACGTATCAACTTGAAGGAGAGGATGACATTTTCAAACCGTTCACTCTATCTTCTGGCTCTAACTGCTCCACCCCATCTCTCCGTCCATCTTCTGCAATGTTCCCTGAGCCTTAGAGAGAATGATATAAATGTCTTGTTTAGGAATGAACCCACAACTGTTACATATACTCAGCATCTTGGGCAACCATGAGTCTTGGCATTCACCATAGTTCAATTTATGAGGATGCCTCTGATTAAGGCTCAGGGGAGCTTTTATTTATGGGTATAAACATAGATATTTACACGACAGTTGGGTGCTGTGTTGATTCAGTTAAACAGCATTGTTTTCTTCCTGGACTAATGACCTCCCTAGGCCTATGTCTCTAGCTGGTCTTCTGGTACTAGGCATACATCCCCACTGTGGATAGTGGACACGAAGGGATTGGTTACCTGAAGGGAAAGGAGATAGTAAACCACAGGGAAGAGGGAAGAGGAGGAAAACTGTGGCTGAAAAAATAAGTTGGGAGGTAAGTGGGACATTGTGGAGTTGAGAGTGTAGTGGCAGGGAATTATTAACTGAGACAAGGGGAGTATAAGAGGTCATACGGAAACCTGTTGTCTTGTAACTCAGAGAAAAATACAAAAGAGGGATTGAAGGGAGTTACTCTGCATGGCTTGAAGGTGCTTTTCACAGAAGCAGAGGGTCACTGAACGTAGTCTCCAGTCACAGGTGTGGTATACCTCCATAGAAGTGGGTCAGGGATGTCCCAGGCCTTTAACAAGATCAGGCTCTCTTCAACTCTTTCACTTGTCCATGAGAGAAATAGAGGATAAGATCCCATTGCTGAAAACACCACATGTCTTCGTTACAAGATGCAGAGGGAGCAAGCCGGTACCAAGCTGGAAACCTCCTCCCAGCCAATCTGCTGTCAAAGCACCGAGGGGTGGGGTTGGGGGCTAAGGGGAGAAAAGGCATCATTAGTCTTGCCCAGATGTGGACCCTATGAACCAGCACCAACCTGCCAGGTAAGATGTGCCCATCTGTGAGCTAGTGGCATAGCTGCTGGAGTAATTAACTGCCTTCTGACTGGATCAGAAACCATGTTTTCAAAGTTCTTTTAGATGCGAATGAGCTCATGGCCAACACAGTACCTCATTATTTCAGTTGTAGTATGCTATCCCTGCAAATGAGAACATCATTTCCAATGATCACAATAAACCCATTAGAATGGAGAAATTAACCTTGATATATTACCACATGTAATCTTTAGAGTCCAATCAATTTTAGATCGCTGTTTTGATCATGCCTTTTGAAAGAAAATTATTTGGTTCAAATCTCAAGTTGAATTGCACATTCAGGCCTTTTTAGTCTCTGAATTTCTAATTTGAAACAGGCCTATCTTTGCTTTTACATCTTGAATAATTCAAAGACTGTATGAAATCCATATGCAGTGCAGAATCTCCTTCAGTTTGAGTCACTGTGATGATGCTTGAAGAAAGAGGACCTGCTAGAAAAATGAAAAAGGTCATGATTTACTGTTCTCTTTGCATTTTGGGAAGACTTCTGTGACTTCAGTTTGACTTATTATTAGCAGAACTAACTTTGAAAGCATAATAAAGATGGTATTTGTCACGATAAAATAACTTTTCCTCTGTATTTAATCTTAATGTGCTATTGTATTGCTATTCATCAAAATTTCAATTTATTCATTTTATGTCCCTACGCACTCCTAGTTTTTAAATTAAATGTGTTCTTGTAATTTAGTATCATCATTTTCATGATACTATATAAAATTACTTTGAGAATTATATAAAAATTCTTACTGCTTTAAAAATTTATTACTTTTCAAATTTCCCTCAGATTTACCCTCCCCTTCATGCTCATCAAACTTTGATCAAATTTAGTGAGCATTAAAAAAAAAATCTTTCAAAATCAATTTGTGCTGCCCCGGTTCTCTTAGATCTTATATCTCTGGTAAGTGTGGTCAACTTACCAGAGCTAACTCCCACTCATGTTGTGCAGACATTTTATTTACCCTCTGTGTAATGTCCTCTACCAGTCAGCCTTCCTTTGCAGATGTCACCTCAAGCAGGCATTGACTCTCAGCCCCGCTTGCATGGGATGCTCTTTTTATTATGCACAGACTCTGGTGAGCCTCTTCAATAGTGGCCTCTCCTTTCCTCTGACAACCCTACAAAATACTATGCTGGGCCAAGAAAACCAGCCACTCTCAACATTGTTGTGGGATTAAAACCTTTGCTGAGCAGATGCTGAGTACATGTATCAACCGTTTCCGGCTACTTCAGGCTGGAATGTTGTGCGCGGCAGCTCAATATATAGTAATTCTTATTATCCACTAGACATTTTAAGTTTTTGTTTTATGTTTTTCAGGTAAAGAAAAATAGCTGGGCATAGTGGTGTCTTTAATGCCAGAACTTGGGAAGCACAGGCAGATCCCAATTCCAGGCCAGTCTGGTCTATGTAGCAAATTCTAGGACACAGAGAGAAACAGAGTGAGACCTGTTTAAAAAAGAAAGAAAGAAAAGAAAACAATTAAAGTAAAGGCAGCAGGGTTAGTGGTTAAGAGCACTTGCTTTTTCAAGAGGATCTGTGTTCCATTCCCAACACCCAACACCCACATGGCAGCTCACAACCACCCATAACTCCAGTTACAGAGGATCTGACACCCTCTTCTCAGACATACAGGAGAGCAAAAACACCCACACTCATAAAACAAAATGAACAAAGGCAGCAATTCCTTTTGGAAAAGTGATATTTTTGGTGCTCTTTGAAAGGAATGTATATAAATTTGATATGTTTTTTGCGTCAATTTTTTTAAGAATAAGAAGCATTGTGAACTTTGTTTGACCCAGCCCTAACAACTTATTTGACATATCACAGCTAGTCTTTCATTTCTTCTTATTTTTCTTTATATTTGAAGGTTATTTAATACTGTACCAAACACTTTTCTACTTATACTTGGTGATGGCATAGTGTGTAAATTTTTTTAGCTCCACATTAGTTCTGGAACTTGAACTACATTTTATGATCCTTTCAAAATTTAACTAATGAGTTTACTAGTAATCACCATCATCTGTCTTTAATTAACATGAGATTGGACTTCACATAGAGAACAGTTACCCCTAGTTCTGTCATTGAGAACTACGTGTCTGTTCTATCTCCTCTTCCAAGTGAGATATATGAATCCTTCCTTTTATTTATCTTCTCTGGGTCTGTGACTCATAGTATGCCTATCCTGTACTATATGGCTAAAATCCCCTTATAAGTGAATACATACCATGTGTGTCTTTCTGGGTCTTGGTTACATCTCTCAGGATGATCTTTTCTAGTTCCATCCATTTGCCTGTAAATTTCATGATTTCTTTGTTTTTAATAGCTGAGTAGTATTCCATTGTGTACAAGTACCACATTTTCTGTTTCCATTTTTTGGTTGAGGGATATCCAGGTTGTTTCCAGATTCTGGCTATTGTGAATAAAGCTGCTTTGAACATAGTTGAGCAAGTGTCCTTGATGTATGGTAGAGTGTCTTTTGAATACGTACCTAGGTTCCTGGGAGGAGATGAGGGAGATTCAAGCAATGACAGAGCCGTAGGAGAGGCCATAGAGACTGAAGAGGATACCTTCTAACTAGACATTCCTACTAAAGGGATGGGAACTCCAACCCACCCACAGAAACTTCAACCCCACATTTTTCCTCCCTACAAGATGTACAGGAATAAAGATAGAGCAGGTAAAGCAGAGATTGAGGGAATGCCCAACCAATGCCTGGCCCAACAAAAGACCTACCCTATGGGAAAGTGCCAACCCCTGACACTAGGAAGGATACTCTACTAAGCTTTCAGACAGGAGCCTAACAGAGTTGTCTCTGAGAGACTCTACCCAGCAGTGCCTCAAAACAGGTGCTGAGATTCACAGCCAAACATTGGGCTATGCTTTAGTGAGTCATGTAGAAAAGTGGGAGAAGAGAGAAAAGGACCTAGAATGTGACAGGAGCTCCATAAGACCAATAGAGCCAACTAACCAGGGCCCTGTGAGGCTTGTTGAGACTGAAGCATCAACCAAGGACCATGCATGAGCTGGACCTATGCCCCCTACAAAGATGTAGCAGATGGGAAGCTTAGGCTTTACGTGGGGTCTCTAGTAATGGAAGTGGGGACTGCATGGGACAAGGATTCCCTTTCCAGCTTTTTGATCATTTCTCCCTGGCAGGACTGTATTGCCAGGCCACAGGGGACAAGGTCAGGCTCAGTCCTGATGCAACTTGATGAGCTGGGGTGGATGGGAAAGGAACTCCTCTTTTCTGAGGAATAGGTGATGGGGGAGAGGAGGAGAGAGGAGGGAGTAGGATGGGAGGAGGAATGGAGCTACAACCAGGATGTAAAGTGAATTAAAAATAAGTAAAAGAATAAAAAAAGAGAGAGTCAGAAACTAACATGATTACGATGTCAATGAAAATGGTGTGATGGAGGAAAAGTCAGGGTAGCAGAAAGGAGAAAAAGTGACAAAATGGTTGTTAGCGGTAAACAAGAGGGAGAAATGTGAAAATGAAGCTAAAATAGCCTATGTGATTGCCACTAGATGTGAGAGAAAGCAGAGTAATTGATGACTGCCCACTTGATAGGGTACAGCATGTACATAGGGCTGTGTGAATACATCCAGGGAAAGACAGTCAAGAGACCAGAGCCACAGTAAATGCCTGAATTATATATAAAGCAAGAAGAGAATAAAGAAACAAATAATTAAAAAATAAGTCTGGAGATATGTATTTTAATGATTAAAGTAGATATATGGCTGGATTCCCAGGGAAAGGCCTAATTTAAAATATTTTATGCTGTTTTTAAAGATTAACTCCTTTTTATCTCAACTATTCCCTAATTTTGTGAGTATAGAGTAATTTAGTGAAATTCCCAAAGTTTACATTTATTTTTATCTGAAATTCTATGACTTGGCATATGACCTTATTTTATTGTTTACATTTAGAAACATTCCCTTAGATACATGAGTGTATTTTGTGCCTAAAACGAAGGTGGGAGATTCCTACAGGACTGGGATCTACAGATCAGTTTTTCATAGCCTAAAAACCTCTATGTTCCTCAGCCTGAGGATGATGGGATTAAGCACAGGGTCACTGCACCATAGAACAGAGGAATCTGTTATTAAAAGCAGAGTTTTTGGCTCATGTGTGTGAAGAGATTAGTTCCACAAACATATTCACCCATCGTGGAACCACGAGGAGGAAACAGCCTTTTCTCTTCCTTTAGCTAAAGTGACTCTTACACCAGAGAGAACAAAGATCTGGGAGGCACACATCTGTAGCAATGAAGAAATAAGAACATTTCACTGCCCAACATCATAATGGTTTCGTCCAAAGCCATGGAAGCCAGCTTGACAGAGGCTAATATTCCAGTAACAAAATGACTAATGTTGTGTTTTCCATAGAGGAACCATATTGAAGAAAGCTCCGTCAATGGGTTGAGGAGAGAGATGTCCTTTGAGTGCAGAGTGCCTTGTCTCTGCTGCTCCAGGACAGCAGGGGTTCCAGAGTGCCTGTACCATCCTAGGGCATAGCACAGAGCACATACTCCATGGATCCCGCACTGTGGGAGACAGGCATGTCAATAGCACATGATACAGCTTATGAAGAAGAATTTTTTTTCTGGGGAAAGTGTTGCAGTATTACAGGGACAAAGAAGGCTGGATACCAAAGTTTGTGAAGAAATAATCCCTTGCAAGAAGAACGTCAACACATCCAGGCAGGAATCCTGAAGAGTTAGGGTGATCAACATGTGGTTCTCTGGGAGGATTCACTAAACACATCACAACAAGTAGTTCTTTAGCACTTGGGTACCGTGAAGTATACCCATTCCATTCCCTGAAGAATGGCCCAGTTTCTGTCCAGTTTGTTCTCCCCCCCCCTTTTTTATGTACACAGCTGGAATTTAATAGTATTATCATACAAAAAAAAAAGTTACTTGAGGCAGAAGTCAATTCAAGTACCAATCAGCATTGGCTAGTGTAAGAGCACCTCAACAGCTGTTAGTTCAGCTTTTGTGATTTCTCTGTTTGTTCAAGAGGCAGTTGATTGAAGACACAGAAATGACGTTGATAGCTTCTGAACAACATTTGTGTCTGTAGTCTTCTTCCTGAGATGGAAATGCACTCGGCCTAAGGCAGGGGGAACCGTTAGCATTTTTAATGAGCATCTGTTATTTCTGGTGCAACTGTTTCACACAGCCCACTTTAAAACCCATAGTTTGGAGGGACTGTTTAATCTGTTCAATAAAGATTCATTTACTTGATGTTACTGAATGGCAATGTCAGCCATTAATAGCATCATTCATTTAGGGTTTTGTAATTCACATTTATTTTCATCAGTAAAATTCTCTGGGGAAATAAATATGAGAGAGAAATTTCTATACATAACAAAATAAGTGAAAGAACTGTTACTGAACCTTTTCATTTCTGTATTTTAAGTCCTAGTTTTTGAAATTAGACCTTACTGCTCTCTTGAAATTATGCCAATCAGTCTGTAGGAATAGTTTAGTGGGTAGGAACTTGCCTACAACATACAGTGTCCTCTTTCTGTAGCATCTTAATCAGATGTGGTTAATTAAATGAGAATTTGAATGCTTATTTACCAGTTGGTGGACTGTTGGGTGTGGTCTTGTCTGGGTAGGTGTGGCCTTGTTGAAGAAAGTGTGTCACTGGAGATGGGCTATAAAGTTTCAAAAGTCCACACCAGGGCCAGTCTCTTTTTCTCTGCTTGCCTGCTGACCCGAAGATCAGGATGTAAAGCTCTTAGCTACTTCTCCAGCACCATGCCTGCCTTCCTGCCTCCACACTTCCTGCCTGCCATGATGATAATGGACTAATAGACTGTCTGAAACTATAAGCGAGTCCCCAGTTAAATGAGTCGTCTTGGTAATGGTATCTCTTCACAGCAATAGAACCGTAACTAAGAGAGCAGACAAACAAAAATTGTGCAAGTTGGCCGAGAAGAGGGACTCAAATATAGTCTTTTCCTGTAATTTTTTTTCATATCTTATTATGAATTTGAGGAAGAGGCCCTCCTTTTCTGGTATGGTGTTCCTAATCTGTACGATTTGTAAGTATCACGTGGGGAGTCTTTGTGACAGATTCAGTGGATCTGAGGTGGGTTTTGATATCCCCATTTGTTAGTGTGTTTCTGATTGATGCTGCTTCTGCTTTCTACAAAGCACCCACAAGGAGCAAGACCTTGCAGACGCTTCTGTATAATACAGTCAGAGAATGCTATGGATGTTCAGTTCTATGGAAGACAACCGAATAGTAGGCACTAAACTGAACACTATGGAGAAACATTGGAGGTAAGACTTTTTAAGAAAAGATACATGTCATTTGACTTTTGAATCATTTGTGTGCATGTGTGTTTGTGTGTGTGTTAGTATGTGCATGTACGTGTGGGTGCCTGTGGAAGCTAGATGACATCTTCAGATCTCCTGGAGCTGAAACTGCAGCAAGTTGTAAGCTGCTCAGATGTTGGGCACTGAACTGGAGACTCCTGCTCCAGAAGATATAATGCCCTCTTATGGCCTCTACAAGCACTGCATTTATGTGCACAGATATGCACATTAAACATAATTTAAAATAAAGTCAAAATCTTAAAAAAACATTGTTTTTTATCAGTTCTCTATTTTATTTATTTTTATATATGTATATTTTTTATTATTTCAGTTTATTTACTTTACATCCCAAGGATGCTCCTCCCTCCTCTCCTCCCAGTACCCTTTTCCCATCCTTCCCCCTTCCCCTATGCCTCCCTTCCCCCCTACTGCAAAAAAGGGGAACCCCCTCCCCTCTGTGTCAGCCCTCTCCAGCACATCAAGTCACATCAGGACTAAGCATATCTTCATCCCCTGAGGACAGGCAAGGCAGCATTGCCAGGGCAAAGTAATCCAAAAGCAGGCAACAGAGTCCATGTTAGAAATAGCTCCCCTCACCTCCACTCTCCAGGCGCCCCCCATATGAAGACCATTGTGAGGTTCCTGTCCCCTCCAGGTCCTTTGAAGAGGGCTGGGAACAGGAAGGGGAAATGAGGGGGGACATCTCTTTGTCAAGCTGGAGGCCTGTGACAGGGTAGGCTCCTGGGAGGATATGGGTGTTACTCTAGCTGAGACTCCTAACAGGGGAGGTGGAGGGGACATGAAGGCTGAAGTGACCACCTCCTAGCCAGGCAGGACTAGTGGAAGGAAGGGAACAACAATCCACTAACAAAACCTTTCATCCAAAAGTTATGCTGCCTACAAGAAGTGCAGGATAAAGAGGGAACAGAATTGAGGATGTCTAACTAACAGTTGGTCCGACTTGAGACCCACCCAATGAGAGAGAGCCCCTGACACTATTAATGCTCTGCTCTGCTTGCAGTCAGGAGCCTAACTTGACTGTCCTCTGGGAGGTTCCAGGCTGCAGTGGATGGAAACAGATACTGGGACTTGCAGCTAAACATGAGGTGGAGCTCTAGGGGTCCTTTGGAAAACCCATCATTGTTATGGCAACCTACCTAGCTTTAAGATTTCTATGTGTCAAAGAGCCTGCCACTGAGTTCGTGCCAGAGAAAGTCCCTGCTCCCCTTACTAGGGACTTCACTTGGAGACTGAGTCTATAGGCTACATCTGAGCCGGTTTTAGGGCCTTTCTGTGGTAGGGGTATCATTCTTTTCAAGGCCACCAGGGCTCAGTTTTTACTGCTCTGTTGGTCTCCTTTTGGAGTTCCTGTTCCCTCCGGGTCTTTCTATATGATCACTGCCCCCTGGGTGTGTGTGTGTGTGTGTGTGTGTGTGTGTGTGTGTGTGTGTGTGCAGCCTTGCCAGGCTACAGAGGAAGACAATGCAACCAGTCCTGATGAGACCTGATAGGCTAGGTCAAATAGGGGAGGAGGACCTCCCCCTTCAGTGGCCTAGGGGAGGGGCATAGAAGGGGGATTGGATTGGGAGGGGCTGTGGGAGGGGACCACAGCCGGTATACAAATTGTAATAAATGATAATGATAAAAAAATTAAAAAAATATTTCTATGTGTAAAAGAGGGGTGGGCAGACACAATGAGTGGATTTCTTCATGTTTTCAAAAATTGAGTGTGTTTCTAGTATAAGAATTAGCTCACCTTTCCTGAGATAATTTTTTGCTTCAGGCTATACTGCTTTCTATGAAAAATCTAGTTTACAATCGTCAGGGAATGTAATCAGCATGAAGGTATGTTAGTGTTTTTGTTGATTATGGAAATGAGGGCACTAATCTTCTTCAGTCTGCAACCTGAAGCCATGCATTCCCAAGTGCAGGAAGTAGGAAGTAGACCAGCACACTTCTTTCAGAAATATAACTGGAATTTGAGTATCTCACTATCAAAAGATAGTGGCATTGTTACTGCCCTCTCTGAATCTGACCTGCAATTCTGACACAGGCTTGGAAGAAGCCACAGTTTGTTTGGTTCTGTTTGGAGATTTTTGGATAAAGGTGTAAATTGAGTAGAATGTCCTTTCCTTTCCAGCAATATGCAAATGTTGATTCTGATTTGAAATTTAATCTCAGAAAATAAGAATGATAGACATATGGTATCTTACCAGTTCCTAGAAGGTTGCTGCAACAAAAATCTCATTAGTAGATATTTATAAAAGAAAGTACCAATCTATTTTCATGTTTTCAAAATGGGGAGGAAAGGGCATAATTAACAGCATGGAAAAACGAATTCTCATCATCCTTGCATGGTAGTATAAATTTTAAGGACCGATAACTACACATGTAGTTGAATACCATCATGGAGGATGTTTTTTTTTCTATATTTAAATTTAGCTCTATAAATCTTTCTACAAATTTATATAGAGATAAATTCCCAGGATCCATTTTGAAACAGGAGTGAAAATTGTTTTAAGACTGTGAGTGCTTTGTAATAAACCAGTTTCCATGAGATACCAGGTATTATTCTGTTTTTACCAGATCTTTACTATGATTGATATTTTCTTTTAAAATAGTATTTTACATTTTTGTGACACTATGACACTAATCTTATGGCTATTAGGCAGTTGTTTTAATATTTGTTTGTAATTTGTGTTAACTCAAGGGTGATGTAAATTATTCCTGTGTTTGAGTGAAAGCTGACATAAAAGAACATTATACAGTGTTGCTTGGAAACTACAGCCAAAACAGACTAAGCACAGCAGAGAGGTTAGAGGAAACATACAGAATGTTAATGGTTAGCTTGGAGAGCTTTTTTTTCCCCTTATTTTTCTGATTTTATCTAAGTTTCTAAAATATATATATGTAAAGGAAAAATGTAATCAAGGAGCAAGGCATGGAAACAGTTGCTTATAATTACATTCCCAATTAACACACATAATGTCATAAATGTAAAGGCAGTTTAAATAGAACAAGGACTATCTCAGGTGTCTAGAGAGCGCACCTGGAGCTCAACGGTACCCTTTCTCATTATCCATAGGAACTCACTATGTTTTGTATTAGAAACTGAACATGTGTAACTCTGACTCTTAATGTCTTCAGTCTTCATTTGTCTTCAGTATTTACACCAATCTTAAGAATTTTAGTTTCTTCACTGAATTCATACTTTCTTTTATTTATTTTTCTATAAATTTTTATTTTTTTATATTAGTTACAGATTATTAACTTTATATCCCAGCTGTATCCTGCTCCCTCATTCCCTCCCATTCCTACCCTCCTTCCCTACCCCTTTCCAAGTCCACTGATAGGGGAGGACCTCCTCCCCTTTCATCTGACCCTAGCTTATCCAGTATCTTCAGGCCTTGCTGCAAAGTCCTCCTCTGTGGCCTAGCAGGGCTGCTCCTCCCTCAGGTTGGTGGGTGGGGGGGAGGTCAAATAGCCTGCCATTGAGTTCATGTCAGAAATAATCCCCTTACTAGGGTACCCAATTGGATCCTTAGCTACCATGGGCTACTTCTGAGCAGGGGTTTTAGGTTATATCCATACATGGTCCTTGGTTGGAGATACAGTTCAACAGAGATCACAGACCATGGTTGGCTAATAAGGACTTACTTGTAGAAGATGAAGTCCATAACTACAAAATGCTCTGCAGCAAGCCAGATCCTAATAGTTTGTCACCATTTCCTCTGCATCATGGTCTTTCATGGGATCTGGGACTTCATTACTGATTTCCTCTTTTAATAGTGGGACTTTTAAGCTACAAGTCCACCTCTCTAATTATCTCATAGAACTTTTAATATTTTACAGGTTGCTTTACTGTGCTTTAACTCAGCTACTCGAAGCTCAGTATTTAGCTTGCTTAAATGTCATAGCTGCTAGAATGCCTAGGATTTTTCTCTATTTAAAATATGTGACCTCTGTACTTTAAATCAATGGTGTAATCTTCTCACCCTTTAAAACAAATCAGTCAACACAACTGCTGCTGTGAAAAGTTAATGGACAAGTCCATTCACAATTATAGGTTTTAGAAACTCTAATTCTTAGTACACTAAGAGTAAGGCACAGTATTTAACCTCACAAAGGGAAGAGTCATGGACAACATATGGCATTCTCTTGAACATAATCATCTTATTTTCACTTAGTGAGCATTGTAAGCAATCTCCTCTTCTCCTATGATAAAATAATGTATTCACAAAAAAAGACTGGCAATGATTGGAGCATTTTGGAGCTTATAAAATAAAATAACTAGGTCTACTAGTTTTTATACTTATATTTTAAAAAGCCAAAAAGCAATGTCCATCTCAACTAAAAATATTTACATAATTTATAGGATTTCCTTTGAATTAACTAAAATGCACTATTTGCCTTTTTTCTTATCCTTAGATGGGTTCTGAATCTGTACTACCACACATTCTACTCTATTTAGTAAAGGGGAAATTTCCTAACAATTTGAACTTTTGCATTTTCAGACGAAACCAGGAGATTCTCAGTTTGAAAGATGGTGATTCTCTCCTAAAAAGAAACGTGAGAAACAAAAGCCACAACCGGAAACTTTCTGCAATCAAATGTTCTAAAAGAATGTCAGAGATGGGAAGCTGAGTAACCATGAAGACTCCTGGTGCAAACAATTTCTCATGGTTCATTTTGCTGGTGTCCTTTACTCAGGAGGGACTCTGCTCCTTTAGAAGGTGACCTTGACTTTTGTTTTCACAAACTACTTCCACTACGGAGGTTGTAAGTTACCATCTGGGAATTGCTCAGAGTCAAACTGCCTAGTCTCTGCTCAAACCAAAGACCCAATGACCTTGACTTAAACAAAACCTTCCAGCAATGCATTTCTCAAAGTATTAACTGAGTTCATGAGTGAACTAAGTGGACTCAGCACGCATTGGGGATGTTAAGTTTTCTTCAGATATTAGTGTTTCCTTCTCTTACTAAAAAAATCGACTGTATCAACTCTGTGGAATCCACACTGGATAATCAGATCATCTTTAAACATACTCTCTTCTCAAAACAGCTTTTCAAGTGGAAATTGTCTTTTCTTAGTCTTTCTTGCTCACACCTAGAGTTCTTCTGTTCTTTCTGCCATTATCCATTTTTTAAGACAGTGAATAACACATATTGATGAAGAAAATATCTTAGAAGTGAAAGGTACTAGAGGACTCCATTGTGAATTCTATTATAGGCCGCCAGATTGACCTGACTCAGAAAAGCAAAATATCTCCTTTGCTTGAGAGGCAGAAAGAAAAGTGAAGCGATTCAAAAGATGAACTTGAGCATTAGTTGGACCATCTTTGTCAACTCCTCCTCTATAGAGGTCACTGTGCATCTCTGACCTTCAGTCTCCATTTGATTAGGGAAAGGTGGAGGTTCTGATGGATGTCCTCACTCTGAGAGCTGATGAGGAATTGTACAACAGGCACAGTGCTTGCTGTTCTTCTAATTATATTGTTTACAAATATGCATCTTTTTTAAATTAAATTTTTATGTTTTTACATGAATTACCCTTTATTTGAATTTTATCCCAGCTGTAACCCTCTCCTTCATTCCCTTCCAATCCCACCCTCCTTCCCTCTTCTCCTCCCATGTCCCTCTCCAAGTCCACTGATAGGAGAGGTCCTCTTCCCCTTCCATCTGACCCTAACTTATCAGGTCTCATCAGGACTGGGTGCAATGTCCTCCTCTGTGGCCTGGTAAGGCTGCTCCTCCCTCAGGAGGGGTGGTCAAAGAACCAGCCACTGAGTTCATGTCAGAGACAGTCCCTGTTCACCTTACTAGGGAACCCACTTGGATACTGAGCTGCCATGGGCTACATCTGAGCCGGGGTTCTATATTAAATCCATGAATGGTCCTTGGTCCTTGGTTGGAGTATCAGTCTCAGAAAAGACCCCTATGCCCAGATATTTTTGTTCTGTTGCTCTCCTTATGGAGCTCCTGTCACATCTTTAAAAAAGAGAATGGCTTTAAAAAGAGTTAGTTGGATACAGATAACTTATTTTACAGTTTCCTGGCTTGTAGCTTAGCAAACTCTACTAAGCCACTGAAGCCATGAAAGGAGTATTATAATTATCTGTTTTATGACAGTGTTTGAAAGTGTTTATCATGCTTGCTGATATTTGATAGTAACTCCGTGACAGACTGCATTGTTTTATTTGAACATGAACCAGTGACCCCAAGAATTGTTTACGTAAAGTTGGTGTCATATATGATCACTCTCAGTTAGTTTTGGCCAATAAAACACCTGTGTTAATTCTGCTTCAACATGAAGAAAAAAAAATCAATAAGAAAAGGGGGAAAAATGAATCACTGACAAAATACAGAACACATGCCTTAAAGAGTTGGGGAAATATAGATTGCTTCTGAGACAAAATTATGAACCATATTGGATTTGATTACATACATTTTACGAATTGCTCAAGATAATGCATTAGGAAAGGCTCATTTATTTTGATAAGTCCATTTAAGTCAATTTAGTTCAGCAGGCACCCTTTATACCAAGGAATGAACAATGCACAACTCAGAGAATTTAATTTCTGTTTAATATGTACCCTTTCTGTTCAAATTCACAGAAACAAATATTGGAATGGTGGTTTTCTGGGTTGGGGAGGGAACTGGGAATATTTTAATCAAAGTGTATAAACTTTCTATGATATGATGAATCAGATTTGGATATCAAATGTATAGTTTGTGTGATATTGGATATTATTTGATTTGTTAGTTGATTTGATTGTGGTGTTTGCTGTATGTTTAGCCATAATAAATTATAATATTGAGTGTGCTTAAATTTATTTGACAACTACATATTTTAAAACAAAAAAAATAAAAATACATTTTTCCAAATTTTTCTTATTAGGCCTTCCATCTTTCATTTTTATTCTTTTGGCATATTCTACAGATAGTACTGTGGTATAATTTTTTAGAAGATGAAGCAATTTAAACTATTACTCAATGTTATGTGTGTCTTAATAGCTGGGATTCTGTTCTAAGTTGCCTATGCCATACTCATTAATATTGTTGTTTGATATCATCTAGTCTCAGTCTTTGGCTTCATATGTATGCTAATGCAGGGAATAACACCATGATTTGGTAATTTCTGAGCACTGTCTTCAAACAGTAGAATTAATACATGCTGATTATGTAACATCCATTTTCCCTAGAAGCATTGGTTTCTGTAAAACAAGGTAGAAAAAAAATGAAGAGAAGATCAAGGATGTGACCTTCAAGGCTCGGAGTTGTCACTCTCATAGGTTTCACAGCATACCCTGAGTCTTTTTCCTGGAACAGATGCTCTCCTCTGAACCGTGACCATACTTACTGAGTGTTTCATATGTGGTCAAGGCTAAGTTAGTATTTTGTGTCTCCTAGAGCCTGGTATCAAGGACTGGTAGGTGAAAAGCATGGAGAGGAATAGAAACAAACTAAGAAAAATACCAGAGTTGGCAGATCAGCATGACTCAGTTGCCTTCTCACTGGATTCCAATGTTCAATGCTACCAAATGTCAAAGAGAGAACGATACTCATCAATTTTTAGTTGTGATTACTGCCAGAGTATGTTTAAAATCATATACTTAATTTGAATCATTATGAAGTTCTCTAAAACTACATCACAAGTTTGGACAAAGACTAGAAATCTCTAATAGATGGTAAAGAGGCTTTTATGTCACTTGTATGTGCGTGTATGTATGTATGTATGTATGTATGTATGTATGTATGTATGTATGTAAAATGTGCATTTGGAGATCAGAGGAACCAACAGGATTGGTTCTTTTTTATGTCAAGTTCAGGCCATTAGGTTATTTGGCAAGGTCCAATGAGTTATTTTATTGGCCCCAAAGATACTTGTATTATAGTCAACATAAATTTATTCTCATTGAATCTTCTCATGCATGCCTGAGCACATAGTTACTGCTAAGAAGTTTTGATAGTAAAGATGTTCACAATTTGAGATCTAAATAACACACATATCCACACACATGCACACACTCATTCACTCACACACAGTCTTTTCCTGTGGTGGCATTGATTATTCCATAGTGGGTTTGAATCAACATGAAGAATGCTCTTATCACAGAGGTGTACTGGTTAGTGTATTTCTTCACTAGTCTCATTTGTTTTCTTTAAATGTTATTAGATTGTGCATGTTAAAGTTAGAAGACAAATTTTAGAATGTATATTGAATCTTGTCTAATTATAGCTCCTGATTGTCTTGGATTCATG
This sequence comes from Psammomys obesus, assembly GCF_907164565.1. Lineage (NCBI taxonomy): Eukaryota > Metazoa > Chordata > Mammalia > Rodentia > Muridae > Psammomys > Psammomys obesus. The sequence continues at coordinate 9,066,931 of NW_026589732.1, read as the reverse complement.
TGAACATTGCAGGAAAAAGAACCCCCCGCTCCCCCAAAAGAACTTGCATCTATTTGAATCCAAATAAACTTGTGAATAAATTTTTGCAACCAATAATTTTTTGCAAACCGGTTGCATGGTTTGTTGCAGTACAAGGCCAAATCTTCAAATAATCTTCACTGATATGAAACCAAAGTATTTGGGTATAACAGGCTGGACATAAAATAGTATGGAGGGTGAGGACTGGGACTAACCTTTAATTCTATGTTTTCTGAGAATGATGCACATTGCCATGTGGGTTTTCTTAGTGGCTGATCACTCCAGTTCTGTTTTCCTGGGGTCTGTCTCATTTTCTATGTCAAATACGAATTCTAAAACGACACAGAGAAGGGTTTACTTTTTCATTACCTCACAGAGCCCCTCCAACCCCCACCATTTAGTGGTATGTAAGGAACTGACTTAAAGTCTTAGAAGACATTTATCCAGATTCCCTCTGGAAAACTTGCAAAGTGAAGTGATGTTAAAGTTACCCATTCACTTTAACAAGCTTGACTTTAGACTGTTAACAGGCACAGGGGACCCTACCCCTGCACAACTTATTTGTACCTTGGTATCAGACAGAAGTAGGTCAGTAAACTTATAATGATGTCCTCTGAGATGACTTTGCTCAGGTATAAATATTGACTGTGTTCTGTACTCCTGTGGGAGGAGATTACCAGGCTATGAGTTAACAAGCGGAAAGGAAATGGTGACTTCCTGTGTTGGCTGCCTCTTTGAACGCACCTTGTTTTAACATGGTCAAAGTCTTATAGAGCTTAAAACTGTTAGTAACTAGTTGCTCTTTAAAGAAAGAGGTTGTAATAGGTCTTCATTAGTTGAAAATTCAAAGTGGAGTAATGGGAGTATGAGTTGTCAAACCCACTGTTCCGGTCTCCACTGAACTATTTGGAATCTAACTAATTAATTGTATAAATTTGCATAAATTTAGTTTTTATGAGGAATAAATTTATCTGTAGAATCAGTGGGGTTCCCTCCTTGCACAATGGAATACACAATAAAGAGGTGATAGCCTCATGTTTAACTACTCTGTAATAGGAAACTTCAAGGATATTATGTGGAGTTAGTTAAGAGCTGGGCCCATTCGGGTCTCAGGGATATTGCTGGTCTTTTGTCTTGGTTAGGGTCCGTTTGATACATGACAACTTTGACTCACTACTTGTGACTTTGTAACTGCCCCAGGGGAGCCATTACAAAAATCATTTCAGAGTCTTCTCCATGCTAATATCTGTGATCTCAGAATCTCAAATTTTCCTTTTAGACTTTCTGATACTCCTTTCTTTGTGATTTCTGTGAGTCTACACAGCCATGGCTCTCTTCTACTCTTTTGACAGACCTCTTGCTTCTCTATTAGTGGCCTCACATCTCTTAAAGTAGGATTAGATTAGTAACAACTGCTCTGCTTTTTATATACACTGGCAAGAGCTGTATTTACGTCACCAATAGTAAACAGCCTCAAACTTAATACCCATCACAACGTATGACTTAGCATCTCTGTATGTTAGCTGGATGCCATGAACATGGTAATTCACTGTCACCCCGAACAAACCTGTTCATGAGTGAGCCTCTCTGCCTCCTTAGCTTGCTTATCAACGTGTGCTTTCTCTAGAATTGGAGGTGTACTGTAAAATTGGGATTAATGAGCTAGGATGTTTAATCTTCACAATGAGAAAAATGAGCTTCCCGGAGGTTAAATAACTTTGATAGGCTATGGATTACTAAGATACCAAATCAAGAAGTTTGACCATGCATTCAACCTCCTAAATGTAAATAAAATCCTCTTCAACCTCCTGTCTTCCACATAATAAATTGTACTACAAACTCATGACCTTAGCTTAGTTAATTTGTTTTCTGGTTTATTAAATCTGTTGGTACTGATGCTTATTGTCCATTGCCTGAGTGCATAGTGTAACAGGGCCCTAGACCCTAGCAGGCCTGGAGATTTTAGCACATCTGTTGCCAAAGAAATTCCACGTGGATATGCCATTCAGGCTATAAAACTCAGCATGTAGACAGCACCACCACCTAAAACTAAAACTAATCCATCAAAGTCCATATAGTTCCAGGAAAGTTTCCAAATGTACTAATCTTGCCTTTTGGTTTCCTTAGTTCTTCTTCTGGCTGTTTTTGTTAACTGAAATATGTCAACCCAGAACATGGTTTTTGTGCTTGTAAGCGTGCCTTTTGAAAGGGCCAGTGCTACCCTGAGATCTTGAACACCCATTACAGTTGCCAGCAAGCACATAAAGACTTTCTATTGGCTTAAACACATGCAGAAGCAGTCTTTTCTGGTGGATAACCACAACAATAGTTCAGAGATCAATCATGTGAGTTGTTCTGAAGTTTTATGCAATCATGAGGTCAAGAAAAATGACATTTTTATTCATGCTTCTTTCATAATCAGCTCAGAACTTTGTCACCAAACCCCCTGAATGTACTTATTTGCCCAGTCAGTAGCTTTGAGAGAATGCCTCAGTAAAATAGTCTCAGGATTTCTTAATTCTCATGCTTTCCGCTAACTGTTGATCAATAATCAAATAACTTTACTTGGGGGTATTAGGAATTGCAAATTGGGAGTTAGAGATCTGAGTCAAGATGAATATGTTTTTCCAAGGGAGAAACACAAATTGGCTTTAGGATGGATTTGATACCCACAATGATAGATGCAGCTATGTGCTGAAGTTTCAGAGTGTGTAGCCTATTGGTCAGTTGCTGTGGTGGCTGTGGAGAGCTGAGTGTCTACTTAGAGTTAGATGGAAGACCTCCAGGTTTCATTTTAAGTCTATACCCCCTGCTCCATCTTATCAAATATTTTCACGTGTTCACATGAGGCTAGTAATGACTACTCTGTTTTCCTCATACACTGGCAAGAGCTGTATTTACATCCCTAGTCATATTATATATATCCTTATGCTGAATACCCACCATAGGGTATTACTCCGCATCTCTATTATATTAGCCGGATACCATGAACTTGATGACCCACTGGCATCCCCAGCAAACCTGTTCATGACTGAACTCCTGTGCCTTTTTGGTTTGCTTATCTAATTGACTTTCCTCTAGAATGAGAGATTCTAGAGAAATCAGGATGTAAGCTCTTAGATACAGTTCCAGCACCATGTCTGCCTGCTGCCCTCATGCTCCCTTCCGGAAAAAAAAATGTAAGGAAGCCCCAATAATATTGAACTTTTTTGATGTAAATGTAATTAAAGTTTAGGGTATTTCTTTGCTGATCAGTTGGTCTCTGGAGGAAAGAAACCCATCTGTACCATTTACAGCTTGCATGAACCTTCATAAAACAGGGATTTTAGCCATAAATTATGAAATTATGCATATGCCTTTTAATATTATTGTGAAAATTTGTGAAGAAGCAATAGGCTATTAATACAGTACAACATATGATACACTTGCTCTGAATTAAAATTAAAATTATTTAGTTTTTCTGAATCATCTTTCATTTTTCTCTCTGTTTCTTCCTTTCCCTCTCTAAGAATTTATATATGACTACTTTCTCTAAACCAAATTGTCTTAGTTACCTATCTGTTGTTGTGAAGGGTCACTGTGGTCAAGGCATCTTGTAGAAGAAAGAGTTTATTAGTGGCTTGTTTAGAGTTTCACCTGCTGGGTCCATGAGCATCATGATGCAGAGCATGTCAGCAGGCAGGCCTGAGGGTGGAGGGGCAGCTGAGGGCTTACATTCTGACTTACAAGTTGGAAGCAGAGAGAAAGGGGGAGGCTTATGGATTGGCATGGACTTTTGAAACCCCAAAGTCAGCTCCAGGTGACACACCTCTTAATCATTCTCAGACAACTCTACCAACTGGGAACCAAATGTCAAAATATATTAGCTTAAGTGAGCTGTTCTCATTCAAACCATCACACCACTTATGTATGTAGTCAAATTTAATATACTTTATTCTCTCTCATAGATAGCTTTTTGACAGAAGTTTTGGTGAGAATATCTTACAAAGACTGTGGCATACCAACCATTCAACAGTGACTTGCTATGACAGTAAATACAGCTGTAGCGGTTGCTATGCTTTCAAGGCCCTGTGTCACGAAGGTTCAAGTGTTTTAGCTGAATTTTGATTTTTGCACTTACTTTCTATGATCTCAAACAGGCAATATTTAGTTAATACACACTACTATGTAATTCTACTTCTTACAACACTTATGTGGAATTATTACATATTTCACCATCATTCTTACACTTCACTTAGTTAGAAATATGATTAATTATTCAAGGGAATGGAGATCATTTAAATAATTGTCCTTAAAGTGTTCATAGGAAAGAACATGTGCTAATTAACATCATTTCTTTGAAATTCTCTGATTTTTCTTTTCAGCCTAATATACTACCTATTCTATTCTTTAATATAAAAAGATAATATTGTTTCACCTTGGAATATTTCTCATTTTTCTGTCTTTATCTACTTAGCTTTACAATATACTTGATTATGACATGAGAGTAGAATAGGAAACTATTTGGGAGGAAGAAGGGGGCAAGTGGTAGTGGAAGAGAGAGGAGAGAGAGAGGGAGAAGGAGAAACAATGATGGGTCCCTGGGGAAACTCTCTTTCTTATTTAAAGTTACTTGTGGTTCCATCCATGTGTTTGTTAGGATGGGCTTTTCTCTTTATGTAAAGAGTGCTACACAAATCTGTATAGGCATTAAATTGAATTTTATGATTACTTTGGATAATATAACAAATAGTTCTAACCTTTAATGAACATAGATTATATTTTTATTTGCTTGTGTCTTCTTCAATTACATTTACTACTATTTTGTAGGATTGTGTACAGATTTTATCTTCTCATTTATAATGATTTCTAAGTATATTTTCCTTATATTATAAAAAGAATGGTTTTCTAATTTTTCTTTTCTCACAGTTCAATGTTAAGTGCATAAAATGCAAATACAAATGGATTTTATATCCTGTCACAATATCAAATTTATTAATTCTAAAGGTACATTGATATTTTTGTGAAGTATTTAGTTTTATATATACACAATATATTACCTATGAACAACAATACTTTCAGTTCTTTTATTATTATTAGTGTTTTGAGAGAGGGTTTCTCTGCGTAGCCTTGACTGTCTTGTACTCACTTTGTACACCAGGCTTTTCTCAAACTCACAGAGATCTGCCTGCCTCTGCCTCCCTAGTGCTGGGATTACAGGTGTGGGCCACAGCACCCAGCTACTTTTACTATTTTTTTCCTGATTTTTGGGTCTTTTATTGCTTTCTCCCTCCTGAGTGACCTGTGTAGCACTTCTGTACTATTTTACTTGAAGTGTTGCAAGAGGAAGCATTTTTACATTTTTATCTTATTTTAGTTCACAGTTAAGAACCGTTTTTTCCCACTAACTATGATGTTACCTCAGGTTTGTTGTAAGTTGAACTACAATCCTTTTCTACCCAATTTTGAGAGTTTTTTTTTTAATTTTAAGAGGATATTGTGTTTAATCCAATGATTTTTGTATATTTTAAATTATGTTATGATTTATACCTCTTATTGTCAATGTGATTATTGTATTATTGCTTTGAATGGGTTGAACCATCTTTGCACCCCATGCACACATCCAACTTAGTCATGCTGTTTGTTTCTTGGATTTGTTAGCTTTTTGTTGATGATTTTATATCGTTTTGCTAATAAGGAATGTTGCTCTCTATGTTTTCTTGTAGTAAAAACTCAGAGCAAAAATAGATGGAGTGGAGCGTATATAAACAGGAGCATGAGCCAGAGAAACTAAGACTCGTCTTTTATAAGATATGCAAAAGTCATGAGCCTTCAACAGAACTAATGGTGCCAGACGGTTCATAAAAGCAGAATATAATGGAAGGAGACAGTATACCTGATGGTGCTGGAGGGTCATGAGGGGTTCTCACACAATATGCCACAAATTTGATAATCTTGATGAAATGAGTCTGTACCAAAGCTAGGTCATGAAGAAATAGATAATCTGAATAGATCCCTAACAATGGAGAATGAATCAACAATCACCAACTTTCACCCAACGAAAACCTAGGTCTTGATGAATTCACTGATAAATTCTATGAAATGGTTCATGATAAATTAATGTCAATTATTTAAACACCAAGATAAGTTTGAAGTAATTTGGCCTCAGAAAAGCCAAAGTTCAAGTTGGATAAGAGGTCACTATTACCTATTGGCCACATATGCAAAATATGGCACGAAACTGATAAGCCCTGTACAGATCATTGTTGCAAACAGGAAATTACAGAGTGATCTCAGCAGAGTTTTAGACTTTACACAATTAGTTGATTACAAGTTTTGACATGTCATTCTAGTCTCATTCAAGTGTCAGTTTCTCGCTGTTTGTAATAGTAAACACCAAGCTATTCATTTGTCTCTTCTTTACATAAGATGTTGGTTTTCTTCACCAGACTCCGATAGACACTTCACAGGTAGGTGAGAAAATACAAAAACCAAATGTCTGTTTCCACTAGTTCTGTAGCACAATGGTAAAATTTTAAATTACTTTTCAGGCTTAATTAGCTAGATCAGTGCGCTACTGGCTTAACTGTATTTCTCTGCCTTCGAAACCACTTGAACTTCTCTTGAGCACTTCTCTTTTTTAAGTTGAAAATGGATTCTTATGATTCCTAAGTTTTCTGCTATACTCATAGATTGGTGTCTAGCCCAGCTGTCATCAGAGAGGCTTCACCCAGTAACTGATGGAAACAGATGCAGAGCGCCACAGACACACATTAGGCAGAACTCCATAGAATGCCATGGGATGGGGAGAAAGGATTGCAGGAACCAGAGAGGTGAAGGACACCAGGAATACAAGGGCATGGTGTCAGCTAAATAGGGCTCATAGGGCTTCACAGAGACTGAAGTGACAATCATGGAGCCTGCATGGGTTTGTGCTAAGTCCTCTGCATATATGTAATGGTTGTTAGCTTGGTGTTCTTGTGGGAGTGGGGATGTCTCTGACTCTTTTGCTAGCTCTTGGGATCTTTGTCCTCTTACTGGTTTACCTCATCCAGACTTGATATGAGGGTTTCTGCCTTGTCTTACTGTAACTTGTTATGCTGCGTTTGGTTGATATTCCTGTAAGGCTTGCTTTTTTTCTGAAGGAAAATTGAAGAGGAGTAGATCTGGGAGAAAGAGGAGGAGGAGAGTGGGAGACATGGAAGGAGGGGAAACCCTGGACAAGATGTATTGTATGAGAGAATAAACAAACACACACATACATACACTAATAAATGTGGAAACAAAGAAAATAGATTCTTTTCCCATACAACCCATCCCCACCAGATTTTCTTTCTCTCCTATCCCCTCTCTCCCAGATGCAATCCTCTTCCACCCTCTTCAGAAAAGAGCAGGTCTCCAAGAGACAATAGCCAGACAGGAAAAAACAAGATACAATAAATAATACAAAGCAGAAGACCTCATATTGAAGCTGAACAAAGCAACCCAATTGGAGACAAAAATCTCAAGAGCAGGCAAAATAGTCAAAGATATACCCACCCAACTGTTAGGAGTCTTGCAAGAACACCAAGCTAACAGCCATATACACACAGGATCTGATGCAGACCCATGCCGGCTTTGTGCCTGCCTCTTCAGTTTCCATGAGACCATGAGAGCTCTGCTTAGTTAATTCAGCGGGCCATGTTCTCCTGGTGTCCTCCATCCTCTCTTGCTCTTACACATCTTCCTCCCCCTCTTTTGAGTGGTTCTCTGACGTACTTGGGGAGGGACCCAAATGGAGAGCTCCAATTCAGACTCTCCACGTAAAGTCTGACTGCGGGTCTCTGCACCCACTTCCATCTGCTGCCTAAGGAAGCTTCTCTGATCACCATCTTGAGTACTTCTTCATCTTCTTTGTTCTTTTCTTTGCATTCAATCAGATTATTATCGTTGTGTGTGTGTGTGCTCGCTCACAAACACACACAAGCACATATGCACGTGTCTATAGTCATGTGCATGCCATGGTTCCTGTTGAAAATCAGAGAACTTTAATTTTTTTTATTTTCATTATTATCATTTATTACAATTTATTCACTTGTATCCTTGCTGTGGCCCCATCCCTCATGTCCTCCCGATTCCACCCTCCCTCCCTCTTCTCCTCCCATGCCCCTCCCCCAGTCCACTGATAGGGGAGGTCCTCCTCCCTTTCCCTTTGACCCTAGCCTATCAGGTCTCATCAGGACTGGTTGCATTGTCTTCCTCTGTGCCCTTGCAAGGCTGCAGCCCCTGGGGGGCGGGAGAGGGGAATGATCAGAGAGCCTGCTACTGAGTTCATGTCAGAGACAGCCCCTGATCCCCTTACTAGGGAACCTGCTTGGAGACTGAGTCCATGGGCTACATCTGAGCCGGGGTTTTAGGTCCTCTCCAAGTGCGGTCCTTGGTTGGGGTATCAGTCTCTTCAGGGTCCCCAGGGCCCAGTATTTTTTGGTTCTGTTGGTCTCCTTTTGGAGCTCCTGTCCCCTCCAGGTCTTTATATCTCCTCTTTTTTTCATAAAATTCCATGCACTTTTAAGGGCTTCTATTCCCTTCCACTGGGAGTTTTTGAGATGGGAACACGGGTCATCAGGTTTGTGTAACAGGTTTTGTTTTGTTTTTTGACATGCTGATCAATCCGACTGGTCCATCTTCTTTGTTTTATATTCTGCGCATTTAAATCATTTTGTTCTGCCTTTATTTTAAAAAACTTAATATTGTTTCTAGTGTTTGAGTTGCTGAGTAATACTTGAAGGGGATTGTTTAGCTCTCTAGTGATATTGAATTTAAAATTTGTAGCTGGAGAAAGGCATTGCATACATGATTTTCTTCAAACTAAAGCAACAGGGAAAAAATTGATTCAGATTAAAATGAGAACAAAATTATTTCAGTATCAAAACAGAGAGAGTGGTCAATTTTGGATAAAATGAAGCTAGAAATGGTTTAATAGATAGATAAATTGGAGAGACATAGAGAAAGATTAACACTGGGAAACTTCACTGCACACAACAATGTGGAGTTTTGCTATTAAGTTGTACACTGAGAGTTTCATAAGGCATTAAGTTCTAATGAACTGCTTGTGCTCTTTTTGAATTACTAGGCACATTAAAGTGAGGGAGAGGAAATTACTATAGAACTACAATAAGATTGCTCATAACTCATTTTCAACTGCTCATCAAATTGTATTACATTCAGTCCTTCATAGGCCTGTTTGTCCCACTGCGTTAAAAACTCTAGGAGAGGAATTATAATAACTTCATTGTCTTGCAGATAATAGACACTCAGAAATACTGCTAAATTCAATTATGAATATGAGCATAGTTTGTGAACTCTAAGATTCTGTTGGGTATTACTCTGAAAAAGTGAAGCCTAAAATGTGAAGGTAAAATATTGTTTGACTAAGAGTATTTCTCAGTGCTGGTATAGACCTGGATATAATAAATCAAGATGATATTATAGCTTTTCCTTTTTATTTAAGGAAAGCACCACACTCTCTGCTTAGATAAGAAAAATGGGGGAAATTACACAAGTCATTTTTATTTTGTTTTTGCAATTTTATTTATATGCATATTTAAGTGCATATTTTACAGTTCAATGTCCATTTTAAAACTTATATAAGACTATACTATTAAAATGACATTTTCTGGCATTTTATTTAAGCTTGGACATATATACACATACTCATGTATACATATATACACATATACACACATATATGTGTATACATATATAGACACATACATACATACACATACATGTACTTACACATATATATATATGCATATTTGTGAATTATATGTATATTGGGAAATGTATTGCCATTTTAAGCATTTTCTAAGAGGCTCTTCCTTACAGAACAATGTGATCTTAATATGCAATGTGCATTTAATATATATTTGTTTTATTAGATTTAATATATATTTGCTTTACTGAGATCCTTGCAAATTGCTACATCAAAAGTCATGTCCTCAGTGTTCAGAGAACTGGCTCATAGTGGCAAAGTTTTCATCAAATTCATTTAATAAGTAGGACACAGGATCATTAAAAATATAATGAATTAATGATGGTTACCAAAGATAAAAGTTTGGCTTAAGACACATTTTAGAAAACCTTGAATATTAGACTCTGTTTTGCTAATGATTTAAAATAAGGCAAGATGTTGTGACTTTGAATTGTGTTTCTCCACATGCTAGCTCAGTTTACTAGTGAGGAACTAGAAAGTGGACCAACAGGCTCCTATTGATATTTAAATTTTCTAAATTAAAAATATAAGCAATTCATGGATATATTTCATTTTATATTTATTTAAATTATTTTGGAATTTTAAAATAGCTTGAAATTTATAGGAAGTCTGTAAAGAAAGCATAGAGAGGTCTCAATACACATACTCATGACTATTTGAATTCCACATTTTTTGGTTATTCAAATATTACTGCTTGACCTCACAACATTTCACAACCTAACTTACTCATCTTGGAAAAGATGAATTCTACCATATTGTGTCTACAACTTTTTTATATTTCTGTGGGGTTTTGTGTGTGTGTGTCTGTGTATTTCTGTGTCTGTTTACATGCTCATCTTGTGCCTCCTGGCCTGAACAAGTGATCATGTTTCAGAATTTAGATGTTTTGCAGTGAACCTCTATGTATATACTATGTAGCTTCAGAGACTTCTCTCAAAGGCTTTAGTTTAATCCTGCACTGCACTGGTTCCCTCCCAAACATCTTTCATGGGTACAAAACCCCACAAACAAACAAACAAACAAATTTTGTCACCTTAACATATTGTCACTATATTCTGTACGCATATTTATTTTATTGCGTTTTTTTTTGTTTTTACTTAAAAAATGGATGGTGATGAAATTATCCACAAAATTAATGTAATGAATAAATCAAACGAGAGTAAAGAAAAAGTTAAAAGACAATGCACTAGTTGGTGATCAATGTTTTTCATTTTTTTAAAAAAATTAATTAAAAAGATTATATTTTAAAATTATGTGTGTGTGAGTGCCATTGCCTGTGGAGAAGTGTCAGATCTCTCTAGAGCTGGAGTTATTGGCAGTTCTGAACTGCTTGACATGCTAATGGGAACTGAACTCAGATCTTCTGAAAGAACAGTATATGCTCTTATTAGCTGAACCGTCTCTCGAGCCCCAAGACCATTTGTTTAGTTGTGGCAGTTAATAATCATCATAATTGTTTGAATCACTAATTTCTTATATCAACTTTGCTTTTTCTAGGTGTGTTTTAAACTGAAGTGTTTTAAACTGAAGGCTTCCACTCTTTGGAGTATGTTAGCTGTACATCTGCTGCCTTTTCCTGAAGTCACTGAGGCTGGAGAACATTATTCCCTTCTTTAGGTGCTAATGCAGCTACAGTACATTCCCAGATACGCTTAATTGAGTCTATGCGACACTGTCCCTACCACATGAGAAGTTTCTCTATCCCAGATCCCTCACTCCAACTTTAAATTGCTTTGGGATTTGGGGAACAATTATAATAGCTGTTGCATAATATATATTTATTCTGCACCATCTATGGAATCTGGCATATTTGTTGAATCTTCAGAATACTGAAGCTAACTAAAAAAAAAAAAAAAAATGTAACTGGTTCCTATAAGAGGTGGAAATTCATCACTGTAAGGGTGAGTCAATTAAGTCAATTAAAGCCTTTCTGTAATTAAAGTCCTTAGTCATTGTGCATAAATAATGTAAATGGCCTGAAGCCATATAGGAAGTAATTTATTTTTACCAAATATTTATGTGAATTATTACCTTACATTGTAATTGTTATATCTGTTAATCTTTAAAGAAACTTCCACATATTATCTTTTTATTATAATATGTAATATGTGGAAAAGATTAAGGCATTTTTATGTCATTTCCAAAATGAGAAACAGATTATAAAATGAGAGGGAACCTTGAGCCAAGGCTGTCATTCTAGCCTGAATACTTCTCTTTGATGCTAAACTTATTTCATCTGTATTTCAGTGAGTGCTGGTTGACCCCTGTTACTACCATACGTGCTCACACTGTTAAGGCTGTATCTTGTCAGTACTGGGTAACAAAAGCTCAAAATAATTAAGTCTGTTGCAAGCCAATGATGTGGGCACATTAATTTGCCCTGGACTTGAATCCATAAATACCTTGGGGAAAAAATGGCCTACAGAGTAAAAGTTGATGTATTCAGTTAAAACCTTGCACTGTGTGTAGTCACTGTGTTTGAGTTAATGCACGAGCAAGAAAGACAAGCTGCTTTCTCCTCTTATTTCCCATACGAGAATGAACCAACTTAGAGTGCCAGGAGCAGAAAAAAGCCAAAGACATCAAGACATGCCTGGTTCAGGGTAGAGTTGAGTAGGTGAAATTTCAGCCAAGGATGGGGAGACTGAGATCAGTGACAGGAGAAGCCATTTAGGTCGTCTAAGATGGGTCATCATGACTTTGTCTGGATAAGAAAGATGGGCTTCCTAGTCCTGGACTCCAAAATGATCTGAATCTGAACATGGCCACCTGTCCTGGTGAGCAGACACACCTTCCTTTTTCATTTCTCTGGATGATCCTTCTGCTGAGGTCTCTGATTGAGACCTTGAGAAGTTTTTTGAAATCTGCTTGTAGAGAAATTTGACTTATTAGGTACTGTTAGATAAGTGTAAAATCGTGGTCCCGTTCCTCCGGGCACTGTTTAATCAATATAGTTGATTCACCATTGTGACTAATTTCTCCATGGTTCCTGTTGATCGCTCTCTGTTGTTGGCAAGAGGATTGCTGTAGACGTTTTAAGCATTACCAGGCTGGCAAGGTGTAGTAATGTAAAGGGATTTCTGGGCCTATAGAACTACTTCCAGATTTCCATCTCTCTCTTTTCTCTCTCTCTGTCTCTTTTTCTCTCTGCCTCTGTCCTTGTATCTGTCTTTCTCCCTCTCTCCCTTCCTCCCTCCTCTCCCCATCTTTCTCATTCTCTGGTCCATATCCCTCTTCTTCTGCTCTGTTCTTAAAATGAAAAAAATATACAGTACTAATATCTTTTGGTCCACTTTTTTTTATATACTTCTAAATTTACCATTAAATATATCCCCATGTTTGTCTTTCTCTTCAAAGTTTAAATGGATTGGATACTATTAGAAATTAATCCATTGCAAGGGACAGTCCTGTTTAATGGCATTTCTGACTTTTAATAATATTTGCTCAATAATTTCCTGAGCTAACACAGAACAACATACATCATATGTGCCATTATCTGAACTGTTCACCCATGCAGGGCTGCAGCTCTTGATTGTTTTACTGGAGTCAAAGCTACTGGTGATTACAGAAAGAGCGATTTTATCATCTAGTCAGCAAGCAGCAGCAACAATTCGACTGATTGAAATAGCTGAATTCTTTTATTTATTTTTCCATTAGGAATCTCATAGTATCATATAATGTGATGTTAGGGTTAGGAGGTTGCTGAAGTCAGGACCCACGGGCTGACTTGATCCAAGTTTTTGCTTTCTACTGATAGGCCCATGACCAAAAGTAGTTCCAAGTTGCCTCAGTGTCAGAGGCTTTGTGTGATCTTCGTTCACCTCTTCCCTAGGTCTCCTCGCTGTCACGCCCTCGCAAAGACAGCCTCACATCAAATGTGTATGCGTCTGACCCGCCTTCTAACTGTGGCTCAGCTTCTCACAGCACACTTATCCACAGTCCTTCCTTTTTCAAACCTGTCTGATCCTGTCCATGTTTCTATGTCTACAATGTCCAAAGCATTTTTGAGGCTCTATTGATTTATTTCTCATAAGCATGGACATTTTTGGAAAAGGTCTGATTTTAACCTAATACATAGTATAAAAGAGACCACAATATATCTCTCTATGCACTTCTTCTGTATTCCGAGTTGCATTCCAACCCCACAATGGTGATGTCTTACATTATTCTTTCATTTACCAGTATTGTGTTTGGAATGGGATTGGCTTAAAGGTAAGTCACTAACAACATTTCAGAACATCATAGTAATTTGGTACTAATTGATTACGTGCTTTAAAATGTACTTTTAAATTTTTTGGTATTTAGCATTATGTCAATCTATTACACACACACACACACACACACACACACACACACACACACACACACATTACAAAAGAATTATTGTTCTTGAATTTCTCAAGGTTTCTATGCCAGCCTCTATAACATGGCAAGGGGAAATGGATTTGAATCAGAATCTAATCGGAAACAACCAATCCACCAGCTCTGTGTTCATTTAAGTCTCACATTATTACTATCATTAAGTTCATTTAACAAGTAAATTACCAGATGAACTGTCATGCTGCAGAATAAAAGAAAGGAATGTGTCAAGCTTTGCCAAGATTCTCCGTCACATTTTTGTGGATCTGGTCTGTGTAATGGTCCTGTCACAGGAACAATCACACAAAATGCTAAGAGTGTACTAACATATGAAGATAACAGTTCTGCTTTTGATGGGATGCTAAATTTTAACTCATACAGCTTAATTTCTTGTCAGTAAATATTGTTAAAATATATAATTAGAAGTACTAACAGTGTATGCAATATCAGGCATAAAAATAAATATTATTTAGAAAAGCAAAGTTGCTATAAAATTTTGGCTGTTGTCAACCACTGATTCAGAATTACAGTCTTTTTTGAGGAGACAATTTTTGGCCTTCTTCATTGCTGGCTTGCTAGGACAGATGGAATGAAGAAGTCAGGTGTATGGTGGGCAATTAGAGACAGGTTTGCAAACATCAACTTAGGAATGTATACTCAACCACAGAAAGCATTGCTTTTAAATGTGAGTCAGATATGGATAGATAGTCACGTGTTGGCAATGGATATTTCTAACATACCCAGCTTCACTCTTCTTTGTTTATTTATTTTCATTTTTCCTGCTTTTTTATTTTCATTCACTTTACATCGCAGTTGTAGCCCCATTTCTCCTCCCTTCCCACTCCCATCCTCCCTCTTGCCCTCCTCGCCTATTCCTCAGAAAAGGGGAGCTCCCTTTCCCATCTACCCCAGCCCATCAAGTTGCAGCAGAACTGAGCATGTCCTCTTCCCCTGTGGCCTGGCAAGTCCCACCAGAGGGAAGTAATAAAGAAGCTGACAAGTGAGTTTGTGTCCAGTGCAGTTTTCACTTCCCTTATTAGAGGACCCACCTGAAGCCTAAACTTCCTGTCTGCTACATCTTTGTAGGGGGCTTATGTCCAGTTCATGCATGGTCCTTGGCTGATGCTTCAGTGTCAGAAAGGCCCCCTGGGCCTTGGCTAGTTGGCTTTGTTGGTCTTCTTCTGGAGCTCCTATCACCTCCAGGTCCTTTTTTCTTTCCTCCCAGTTTTTTACAAGACTCCCTAAGCATCGCCCAATGTTTGGCTATATATCCCAGCATCTGTTTTGAGGCAGCTGTTAGGCTCCTGTCTGCAAGCTTAGCAGAGTATCATTCATAGCGTCAGGGTTTTGCACTCACATAGAGTATGTCTTTGGTTGGTTCAGGCTTTGGTTGGCATTCCCTCAATATCTGCTATATCTGCTCTATCTTTATCCCTGCACATCTTGTAGGTAGGGTAAAATTTGGGTCAAAGTTTTTGTGGGTGGGTTGGTGTTCCCCTCCCTCTACTAGGAGACTAGTCTAGTTAGAGGGTGTTTTCTTTAGTCTCTATGGCCTCTGATACTAGGAGTCTTTGCTTGAATTCCACTCATATTGTCCCAGGAGCCTACCCTGCCTTAGGTCTTCAGCTTGTCACAGAGATACCACTACCCTTAATTTTTCTTTTCTCTACAGTCCTTTTGTCCTCCTACCCTGGCTATCCCCAGCCTGTTCTCCACCTTAACTCTCTGTGCCCCCTCTCCTACCTTGTTACCTCTCTTCAACAACTACCTCTGTCTATTCTGTCTCCCCTTCCAAGTGAGGTTTATGCATCCTCTCTTTAATCCTCTACATTACTTATCTTCTTTGGGTTTGTGCTTCGTAGTATAGTTATTTTGTACTATATAACTAAAATCCACTTATAAGTGAGTACATACATCTGTGTCTTTCTGAGTCTGAATTACCTCACTTAGAATAATCTTTTCTAGTTTCATCCATTTGGCTGCAAGTTTCATTCCTTTGTTTTTAATAGCTGAGTAATATTCTATTGTGTAAATGTGTCACAGTTTCTTTATCTACTCTTCAATTGAGGGACATTTATGTTGTTTAACTGTCTTCTAATAACACACATTTTGGAAGTATCACTGCCAGAGATTAAAAACGAACCCTTTCTAATACATGAAAAAATGATTTTTCAGGTTCTTTGTACCAGTTGTTTTAGGGGCAGTGGATATATTTCATAGCAGGACTTTCAATGATGGCTGAAAGCGCATGACATGGATGAAAATAACCAAACATTTGTTACTGAATTTCTTCTTTTGGGTCTTTCTGGATACCCAAAGACTGAGATAATTTACTTTTTCCTTGTTTTGGTTATGTACTTAGTGATTCTAACTGGCAATGGTGTTCTGATCATAGCAAGCATCTTTGATTCCCGTCTTCACACGCCCATGTATTTCTTCCTGGGCAATCTCTCTTTCATGGATATCTGCTACACAACTTCCTCTGTTCCCTCTACACTAGTGAGCCTAATCTCCAAGAAAAGAAACATTTCTTTCTCTGGTTGTACAGTGCAGATGTTCTTTGGATTTGCAATGGGATCAACAGAATGTTTGCTTCTCGGCATGATGGCTCTGGATCGCTACGTGGCTATCTGCAACCCTTTCAGATATTCCATCGTCATGAGTAAAGAAGTGTATGTATCAATGGCATCTGTATCATGGTTCTCCGGTGGAATCAACTCAGTTGTGCAAACATCTCTTGCTATGCGGTTGCCTTTCTGTGGGAATAATATTATTAATCATTTTACATGTGAGGTCTTAGCTGTCCTCAAGCTAGCTTGTGCTGATATATCTCTCAATATCATTACCATGGTTATATCAAATATGGCCTTCCTGGTTCTTCCACTACTGGTCATCTTTTTCTCCTACGTATTCATCCTCCACACCATCTTGAGAATGAACTCAGCCACAGGGAGACGCAAGGCCTTTTCCACCTGCTCAGCCCACCTGACTGTGGTGATCATATTTTATGGAACCATCTTCTCCATGTATGCAAAACCCAAGTCCCAAGATCCAACTGGGAAAGACAAGTTCCAAACGTCAGATAAGATCATTTCTTTATTTTATGGAGTAGTTACCCCAATGCTGAACCCAATCATCTACAGCTTGAGGAATAAGGATGTTAAAGCTGCTGTCAAATACATACTGAAACAAAAGTACATTCAGTAAGGGGGTCAGTAAACTCATGCTTTTGTGTGGCAAGCATGAGATCAACTCGGGGTAAATGTGTGAGAACATTTAAATTATTTATTTAGGAAAAATCTTGGCTATTTGGTTCTTCCACCCCCCAGAGATGGAAGATAAGTTCTTACTGCTGATGACATCATGCACTTCAGAAATAGGACCCAGAGAACCCTGAGATGGAACTGATCTGAAAGCTCCCTCTCTGAGTATTAGCTTTCATGGTCCCAGCAAGCACCATGAAAGCTTTGTAAGAAGAGAGACAACCAACAGTCCTTACTCAGCTGTGATTTCAACAAACCATAAGCACAATAGTCATAAGGGTTCAGTAGTGGCACACACATGTTTGTGGTGACCAACAGTTCTCTAATCGGACTTCAGACCCACCCAACAAAAGGAAGACATCGTTTCGTACCAGAAACCAAGCTAACTCCTCAGTGCTAATAGAATCATTGTGAAGAGAATCTACAACCACTAATTTACAAAACCAGCATAACCTCTAACAACAGTCTATATCCATTTATTGTTATACCCACATATAAGTGTAGTCTTCACTCCTCATCAAGGAAACTATTCTTTCACAACAGATAGAGAGCCCTACAGAGAACCACAACTAATGAATATGCGGAATAATGAATATGCAGAGTTGTGGAGCTCAGCCCCATCGGCTGTATCTCCAAATACTCCCACACTTAAGGCTCAGGGAACATTGCCAAAGAGGTAGCTGAAAGATTGTTAAGAGCCAGAGAATCAGTGACTTTGCTGTGAGATTAGGTCTACTAGTAACAGCAGAAGCTTCACCCATAAATTCTCACCAATATTACTACCCAAATGTGAGCTGAACAAGGACACTGATGAACATGCCAAACCGCACAAGAAAAATTTCAAGAGGCTTCAACTGTTCCCAAAGAATGACAAGCAATTCAGTAAATCTGGTGTGGGATAGACCGCCCTCCCCAGGGAAGGGCACACTGATTGTGCAATTCCAAATGGTCATCCCTAAAAACATACATACAGGTAGCATTATGTGGACTGAACAGGTTATATTTCGCAATATATGTATATAAATATACGTATTTACCAGTGAAAAGTAAATATACATATATGCATGCAATAATAATTAGTGAAAAAGATCATGAATTTAGAAGGGAGTAAGGAGGAGTATATGGGAGAGTTTGGAGGGAGGAAAGGGAAGGGAGAAATGTAATTAAGTTATAATCTCAAAAATACAATAAAAAAGAGAACTGTTGTCTAGGGAAAGATGTTTTTATTCTTTGCCTTTACTAGTCATACGCAGCTTGATTTACTGAGGACTACAGTTTGTTTCTAGCTGATCTTCCAACATGTCTTGATCTCTCACTCAAACACGTGAATTCCATGAGAATCCTATCCTTGGTAATGTCTGAAGAAAGTGCTTCTGGTGGACTGTGTGGGAACACTGAGAAATGAGTACATCCAAACTTGGGAAGCAGAGAGATAAGTATACAAATGTTTCTATTCCCAAAACTCTAATCAGTTTTTAGTTAGATTATTCATTCTTTCAAAGCCACGGCTAACTTGCTAGTAATAAGCAAAGTCAAGTTCCTAGTGTCATTTGAAGTTTTAGTGAGCTGAAAACACAACTACTGGGGCCAGTGTCACAGTAAGTGAAGCTCAGAAGCCGTCGTGAGGTATCACAGTTACTGCTTCTTTTTTTTTTTTAATTTTATTTTATTAATTACATAAGCCCCTCCTTCCTCCCCTCCCAGTCTCACCCTCCCTTCCCCTTCTTCACACATGCCCCTCCCCAAGTTCACTGATAGGGGAGGTCCTCCAAGTACCAGGCATGGAGATAACCTAGAACCCCTGCACAGATGTAGCCCATGGCAGTTTAGTGTCCAAGTGAGTTACATAGTAATGGGAAGAGGGACTGCCTCTGACATAAACTGATTGGCCTGATCTTTGACCACCTCCCCCTGAGGGGGGGAGCAGCCTTACCAGGCCACAGAAGATGACAATGCAGCCACTCCTGATGTGATCTGATAGACTAAGATCACTGTTTCTTAACACATCCTCCAGTCAAAGCTCTTAGTTACTAGAGCTAGATATATGCCCCTAATCTCCACTCCATTAATATTAATCACGCCTTCCATGTGACATCTGCATGAAGAGCTAGAGCCAGAAGAAATGAGGATGTGAGAAATGGATGGTGGGAGGAATTTCTGTACTGTCCATGTGAGAGAACACAAGCTTAAAATCCAAACTAAGGCAGAAGGTCCTGAAAGAGAGCCTCTTAAGGTTTGGAGTGCTTGGGATGAAGAAAAGGCTGGCATCAGATTTTATGGGTTGAGGCCTGCTGAGATCTGAAGGATGCAGGCTGGCAGCGGAAGTAGTCTCAAAGAGAGATAAAGGTGGAAACACAGCGCAAACAGAAATGCTTCACATCTCCCTGAGTTGTTCTCATGGGTTCAGGAAGAATGATTAAAAAGAGCTCCAAAAGGAGACCAACAGAGCCAAAAACAAAAAACAAAAAAAACTGAGCCCTGGGGCCCTGCAGAGACTGATACCCCATCCAAGGACAATGAATGGAGAGGACCTAAAACCCCAGCTCATATGTAGCCCATAGACTCAGTCTCAAAGTGGGTTCCCTAATAAGGGGAGAAGGGACTTTCTCTGGCATGGACTCAGTGACAGGCTCTCTAATCACCTACCTTGGGTGGTGCAGCCTTATTTGGCCACAGAGGAAGACAATGCAACCAGTCTTGATGAGACCTGATAGGCTAGGGTCAAATAGAAGGGGAGGAAGGCCTCACCTATCAGTGGACTAGGGGAAGGGTATAGGGGAAGAAGAGGGAAGGAGGGTGGAATTGGGAGGAGACAAGGGAGAGGACACAGTCGGATACAAATTTAAAAAATTGTAATAAGTGATAATAATTGAAAATAAATAATACAAAATAAACAAAAAATAGTGAGTGATTAGGGAGATAAAGTCAGTTATTGTTATTTTAAAATGTGTTGAAACTCCCAAATAAATCCAGTATGGGTTTGTCCTTTCCTGCAGATGACTTATCTAGAAGAGCAATCTGAGTTCAGGGTAAACCTTAGCCACACTGTCTGGTTTACCAGCATCTCTTAGGTCATCATGAGAGCTAGGCTTTGACCTCATTTTTCTTCCCAGTTTTCTTTTACTTATTTGGCACCATCACTCCACATCTTCACTCAAATACTACATTGCTACGCTATAACTGTCAGGTTGGTCCAGGTTTATATTTAAATGGTGTAGCTTCTAAATCTTCTCTTCTGCTTCTGTTGTTTCAGAAAAGGAATTTTGTTACTGTAGAACTTAGAGACACTTCTTGTTGGACCCCAGTGACATTGATCCATTTCGGCCTTACACTGAACAGATTTTGGTTTCATTCTTTCCAGTCCTTTATCTTTAGCTTTGTTGGTTTATTATTTATGTGGGAGTACATGTACAACAAAGTGTGTGGAGGTCAGAGGACAATTTGCACAAGTCAGTTTTTTTTTTTTTTCCTTCCAGAATGTAGGTCACGGCAGAGTCAAGCTCAGATCATTAGCTAAGGCAGCAGCTTGTTTATTAACTGAGATATCTTGATGGCCCATTTATAATGTTCAACTATTAGAGGATTTTAAGCATGTGAAGACATCATTTCTATTGTTTTGGCCAAATCCTCCCACCTCGTCTTAAGTTTTTGTCATAATATTAAGAATGTCCCCAACTTACATGCAGGCTTTTTATCATGTGGGACACATCCTACTTCCTCTTAAACTGTGTTTTATAATGCCAAATGTGAGAATTACTGAATGTGAAAGTTGTAAATATGTAAAAGGTTTCTAAATGCCCAGTGACCTAAAGTTAATCAAAATCAAATATGAAACGACTCTCAAGTATTTGTGGTAGGTTTTGTATTTTTCATTACATGATGTCATTGTGCTTTTGCGCCAAACACACAACATGCATTCTTTGCACAAAACATGTCATCCCACCACAGTAAATATTCTATACTGTGAATTGCGATGATTTTATGTCACAGACTTTTTTTTGTCCCCATTAGTGCCTTGTCCCAACCTGCTTGGGTCCTGGAACTTTGATTAGAGATAGCAAGGGAATGAAGAGAGGAGAGGCCAGACACGGACACAGAGGTGCATACAGACATGCTGGGGTGAGGTGTTCCCACTGCTACCCAACCTGGAACTCCAGCCTGCTTATTAGATACAGCGCAGACCACCTACTCTCTGTAGGAGGGCTCTGTGAGAGCTGTAAACATCCGGGAGATGGAAGCTGCAGTTGCCACAGCGACCCCCCTTGGAATCTCCTACTTGGAATCTGGGGGAGATCCTTGTCACCTGTCTTCAGACTGTCCCATGAGGCAGAAGTCCCGGAGTCCTCCACATGACTGTGCCTATTTGAATAATAAACATTTATTGGCGACTAACTCATGTGGTGTTTCCTTCCCCGTCTTCATTTTAGAAACACAATGGTTTAATTATGGTGAACAAAGACTTTTAATATTTCCTTCTGTCTCTGCTCAGCATGTATCAGATCAGTAGACCTTTCAGTTAAATCATGTTAGAATATTTAATTTTAAAATTGTGGCTTAGTTGCCAACTTGAGTTTCATAAAAATGTTTTAAGAGAGTGTTGGTTTGAGTTTAAGATAGATTTGCAGCAATTTTTAAATGGCTCTAAACTACTTATGCTATTTTTAATGTATATATGTTTTAAACAGTGCTCTCATACTTATAAATTCAAAATATCAACCAAGTCTGAAAATGTTGAATCTACATCCTTCGATATCAGATGTTCAGCCAGTATGTAATTCTCTCCGTAAAGATAAAGAACATTGCATCTCATTAGTGTACAAGTTTGTTTAAGCTTGAATAAAGGATAAAATTATATTTATATCTAAGGTTTATTGAAACATGAATTTCTTTATGACTTATCAGTAAAGATTACTTTGTATAATTATTTCATATACTTATATATCTGGTATCACGAGTGGAAAACATTGAAGAAGTGTTGGAAGACAGCACTTGCTAAAATTCCACCCAGGTGAACATGAGTGGGTACAATATGGCTTGATTTTGCTGAGTAGGCTCATGTCATTCAATGATCAGAGAATATACAGAGTCATCAACAATTCTTTCTAGAAAAATTAAATATCTCCAATAAATGCAATTTTTTTTTAAAATTTTGATTCATCAAAATTTTCTAAAGTTCCAAGGATATAAAATGGCTGTAATTATAGCTGTATCCTAATGATGTCCCTTTTTGAGTTTCAACTACTGACTGTGAGTCATATGTCTGCTATGTTCACAGATTTATCAGTATGAGTATGATGATGACTTGAAGGTAATTTTTGAAATTGTACAACACGTGTTTCATAGGATAAATTCTAAGTGATAAAAAAGCTCAGGTAAGATGAACCTAAATTATACTCACTAATATCATATTATCTATTTTCTACATGATTTTAAAAGTTCTCTAAATATATTTACAATTCATTTTTAATTAAATAAATTTTGTTACAGTATATTTGACCTTCTTTCCCTGTTTCCTAAGTTCTCTAAGATCCTTTCTACACCTCCATCTTTCCCCCCTCTAAAAGCTGAAGAAACAAAAAAGAAAACCAAAACAAATGAAAAACTGATAAGACAAAAACACCAAAACAAAATAATTCTTATTACATACAAACACACAAATGTGCATGCTTTTCTTTCCCTCCACCTCTCTCTCTCTAATATGCATATATAATGTACATACATACACACACGTATGCACGTGTCTGTCAATGTGTATGTGTGCAGGCATATATACAAAGAGGATGACAAATATTTTACTATTTATTTTTCTTTTTAAGTATTCTTTCGGAAGTGTTCATTTTGCAACATTGAACTAAAGGGTAAAAATTGCAGTGGCTGGGGTAACCAGTCAGTATGTCAGAGCCCTTAACTCGTTCCTCATGTATGAGGCCGTAAGTCCAAATCCCCAATAGTCACCTACTTACTTGCAGGGCCACACACACCTGTAAGAGCAACACTGGGGGAGGGGAGACAGTAAGGCCACTGGGACTTGTGGCTACCAGCAGAACTTCAGGTTCCGTGAGAAGTCCTGTCTTAAAGGAATAAGGAAGAAAGTGAAAGAGAAGTACACTCACTCAATGTTTTCTGACTTCAATATGTGCATAGGAGTGCACATCCACTCATAAGTGTTCACAGACACCAAAATCACATGTACATCACACGTGCACAAACAGACACACACACACACACACACACACACACACACACACGCACATATACTCCACAGTAAGAATTATAAATCCCTATTTGCAAATTACCCAGTGTATGCGATTACCAGAAGCCAGAGAGTCTTCCTTCATCCCTGCTAACAAGGTTCATCCTCCTGATTACCTTGAGGTGAATCCTGGACATAAGCATATCATATATGTCTTACCTGATATAGATGCAGCAATGCATCGTATGAGTACCTCGGTAGCTGTACTCATACATCATACCGTTACTGTATGGTAAGCAACCAAGGACGTGTGCTAAAACTGTAGTTCCCAAGAACTGGAATAAATAACATGACATAAGTGATGCTCCTGAGGGCTGAGGAATGAAATGCTGCAGAGACGGGACTGGGACATGGACCCTTGAGCCATGCGAACGACATGATTTCTCATTCCCGTGCGTGTACTGCCACTGGGGGACAATGCAGGCTGCATGTTGACTGGTTTCTAAATTTCAAGATGGGCCTTATTTTTAAATTAAACAGTTCATGTTTGCTTACTGTTAGGCCTTATACAGAACACGTGAGACACTGGAGTGTGTACTCACATGGAGCTTCAACAAAACTTCAAGGCACAACTGTCCAGAATAAAGACATTTCAGGACCAGAAAAAGGAATTGGGAACAAGTTCAAACTGCTCCCAAGCCAATTTTGAGGAACTGCAGTTTAGAATGTTTCTGCCAGTGCAAACTGTTCATTCAGAGTATAGGTTTTGAACCTCACATTTCAATTTTCCTAGGATGCTATTGCAACCCCAAAGTACGCCTTTGTCTGAGCATGATAAAGAGCTTCCTGTAGGCTCATTTATAAAACCTGAAGTCTCTTTGCTGTTTTACCTCACATTTACTTCATCTTGATTATCATCTTTGGAGTTGGTCTGTTGGGTTCAGCCAGATAACTGACTCACAAAGTGGGAGACAATGTCAGTGTGGTCAGTATTTCCCCCTTTATGCTCAGTTCTATAAAGTACTGTTGGACACATAAAGCATATTAGTTTGTGTTATTTTTGTGGGTGAGAATGTATCTAGTATGTCTGTGATACTTTTCAGCATGTCACTGAATTTCACGTGGAGTATCTTAATTAGATGATTAACATTCAAATTAAAGAACACTCCTGCTCTAGGCCCCAGGAGTGGTGGCAGTAATTAACTTTATTTACCAAGCATGTGTCTTTCAGTCAAGGGTTCCTGTTACCCACCTGTAAACATGGGCACCCAGCCAGGGTCATCCACTTGCCAGCTTTTGCCTTTTCTGGATCCTCTCATTGGCCATCTGGTAGCTGTTATTGGCTTCTAATTTTTATGTTGACACGAAAAGAACAAAAACAGAAAAGTTTCATGCTTTCCCCAGTTGTTCAAATCCTTCATTTCATCTTACCCATGAAGCTATTTCCAAAGAGAGTCAAGCTTCCTATTTGCCTTCGTCTTTTCTGAATTCAGAAGGAAAGTTTTTTTTTTTTTTTTCGGTCACAGACAGGTATTGCACAAGTTTAATAACCACAATATTCTGGTTCATAAATGAAGATGTATGACAGTTTGTACCTCACATGGCTACGCAGTCACATAAAGCCTGGATTTATAGACTGTACTGTATTATTCAATTAGCTTTTCTCTGAGAAAAACATCGTTCAAAGTTCATGTGGCATTTTGCTGTCACTTTGTAGTGCCTCTGGTGAGTGAGGAACATTGTTATTAAGTGGTCCTAAATCAAATAGCAACAAACAATTACTTGGGAAGATTATTTCATCACTTACACCTTCATGTAGCCATCTCTAGAAACTTTTACTGAATGTTATTTAGCTCTATTGGCCCTGCACATCTATGATCTTTCATTTTATAATATATATTTTTAATCATTCCATACATGGACAGATGTTCATCACTTATCTACATCACTCTCAACCATCCCTTCTCTGTCAAACACCTGTGTCCCCATTGCACAACCACAGTCTCTTCAATTATTATTTTGTGATCTTTCTGTGTAAAAAGAACTTTGATATACTTCTATTATCTTTAATGAACACATACCATGGTTTTTGGTGCATGGATGTTGTTGGTATAATGTTCTTTTGAAATGTATACACCTTACCCTTGTTCATTCAAATGCTGATTTTGCCTCCCTCCCCCCCACTGTCTGGTTTCAATCCATATATTGCATTGTGATACTTATTCTATTTTTTTTTAGTTTTTTATAACTTTTTTAACTTTTTTATTAATTACACTTTATTCATTTTGTATCCCCCCATAAGCTCTCCCTCCTCCCCTCCCGATCCTACCCTACCTCCCGTTTCTGCATGCATGCCCCTCCCCAAGTTCACTGATAGGGGAGGTTCTCCTCTCCTTTCTGATCTTAGTCTATCAGTTCTCATCAAAAGTGGCAGCATTGTCCTCTTCTGTGGCCTGGTAGGGCTGCTCCCCCCTCAGGGGGAGGTGATAAAAGAGCAGGCCAATCAGATTATGTCAGAGGCAGTCCCTCTTCCCATTACTAGGTAACCCACTTGGACACTGACCTGCCATGGGCTACATCTGTGCAGGGGTTCTAGGTTATCTCCATGAATAGGCCTTGGTTGGAGTATGAGTCTCTGGGAAGTTCCCTGTGTTCAAATTTTCTTGTTTTGTTGCTCTTCTTGTGGAGTTCCTGTCCTCTCCAGCTCTTACTATTTCCCACTTCTTATATAAAATTCCATTCACTCTGCCCGTCAGTTGGCCATCAGGTTCAGCATCTGCTTTGACAGTCTATACTGCAGAGGCTTTCAGAGGCCCTCTGTGGCAGGTTCCAAGGTTGTTTCCTGTTTTCTTCTGGCTTTCAGAGGCCCTCTGTAGCAGGTTCCGAGGTTGTTTCCTATTTTCTTTTTCTTCTGATGTCCATCCTCTTTGCATTTCAGGATGGGGATTGAACATTTTAGTTAGGGTCCTCTCTTTTGTTAGTTTGTTTAGATGTACAGATTTTACTGGGTTTATTCTATGTTGTATGTTTATATGAGTGAGTATATACCATGCGTGTCTTTTTGCTTCTGGGACAACTCACTCAGGATGATCCTTTCCAGGTCCCACCATTTACCTGCAAATCTCATGATTTCCTTATTTTTCATTGCTGAGTAATATTCCATTGTATAGATGTACCACAATTTCTGCATCCATTCTTCAGTTGAGGGGCATCTGGGCTGTTTCCAGCTTCTGGCTATTACAAATAAAGCTGCTACAAACATGGTTGAGCAAATGTCCTTTCTGTGTACTTGAGCCTCTTTTGGATATATGCCTAGGAGTGGTATGGCTGGATCTTGAGGAATCACTATTCCTAGTTGTCTGAGAAAGCACCAGATTGATTTCCAGAGTGGTTGTACAAGTTTACATTCCCACCAGCAGTGGAGAAGGGTTCCCTTTTCTCCACAACCTCTCCAGCATGTGTTGTCACTTGAGTTTTTCATCTTGGCCATTCTCATGGGTGTAAGGTAGAATCTCAGGGTTGTTTTGATTTGCATTTCCCTAATGGCTAATGAGGTTGAGCATTTCTTTAAGTGCTTCTCTGCCATTTGATATTCCTCTACAGATAATTCTCTCTTCAGCTCTGTTCCCCATTTTTTAAGTGAATTACTTGGTTTGCTGCTTTTCAGCTTGTTTAGTTCTTTATATATACTGGATATGAGTCCTCTGTCAGATAAAGGGTTGGTGATCATTCTTTCCCAATCGGTAGGCAGTCGTTTTGTTTTGATGACGGTGTCCTTTGCTTTACAGAAGCTTTTCAGTTTCATGAGGTCCCATTTATTGATTGTTGCTCTTAGAGCCTGTGCTGTTGGTGTTCTGTTCAGGAAGTTTTCTCCTGTACCAATGAGTTCTAGGGTATTCCCCACTTTCTTTTCTAGCCGATTTAATATGTCTGGTTTTATGTTGAGGCCTTTGATCCACTTGGACTTCAGTTTTGTGCAGGGTGATAAGTATGGATCTATTTTCATTTTCTACATGTAGACATCCAGTTGGACCAGCACCTTTTGTTGAAGATGCTATCTTTTTTCCATTGTATGGTTTTGGCATCTTTGTCAAAGATCAGGTGTCCATAAGTGTGTGGGTTTATTTCTGGGTCCTCTGTTCGATTCCATTGATCCACCATTCTGTTTCTATGCCGGTACCATGCAGTTTTTAAAACTATTGCTCTATAGTACAACTTAAGATCAGGGATGGAGATATCTCAAGAAGATCTTTTATTGTAGAGGATTGTTTTAGCAATTCTCGGTTTCTTGTTATTCCATACGAAGTTGAGAATTTTTCTTTCCAGGTCTGTAAAGAATTGTGTTGGTAATTTGATGGGAATTGCATTGAATCTGTAGATTGCTTTTGGTAAGATGGCCATTTTTACTATGTTAATCCTGCCAAGCCATGAGCATGGGAGATCTTTCCATATCTTCTTCTAATTCTTTCTTCAGAGACTTGAAATTTTTTTCATACAAGTCTTTGACTTGCTTGGTTAGGGTTACTCCGAGGTACCTTATGTCATTTGTGGCTATTGTGAAGGGTGTTGTTTCCCTAATTTCTTTCTCAGCCCTTTTGTCTTTTGTATACAGGAGTGCTACTGATTTTTTTGAGTTAATTTTGTATCCGGCCACTTTGCTGAAGCTGTTTATCAGCTGTAGGAGTTCCCTGGTGGAATTTTTGGGGTCACTCACGTATACTATCATATCATCTGCAAATAGTGATAATTTGACTTCTTTTTTTCCAATCTGTATCTCCTTGATCTCCTTCAACTGTCTTATTGCTCTAGCAAGGACTTCCAGCACTATGTTGAAGAGATACGGAGAGAGTGGGCAGCCTTGTCTTGTTCCTGATTTTAGTGGGATTGCTTTAAGTTTCTCTCCGTTTAGTTTGATGTTGGCTATAGGCTTGCTGTATATCGCCTTTACTATGTTTAGATATGTGCATTGTATCCCTGATCTCTCCAATACTTTAAACATGAATGGATGTTGGATTTTGTCAAATGCTTTTTCAACATCTAGGGAGATTATCATATGGCTTTTTTTTCTTTCAGTTTTCTTGGATTCGGTTTGCAAGTATTTTGTTAAGTATTTTTGCATCAATGTTCATAAGGGAGATTGGCCTGAAATTCTCTTTCTTTGTTGAGTCTTTGTGAGGTTTAGGTACCAAGGTGACTGTGGCTTCATAGAATGAGTTTGGTAATGTTCCTTCTGTTTCTATTTTGTGGAATAGTTTGAAGAGAATTGGAGTTAGCTCTTCTTTGAAGGTCTGGTAGAATGCTGCACTGATGCCATCTGGTCCTGGGCTTTTTTTTGGATGGGAGACTTTTGATGACTGCTTCTATTTCTTTGGGGGATATAGGACTATTTAGTTGATTTACCTGGTCCTGGTTCAGCTTTGGTAAGTCAAATCGATCAAGAAAATTGTCTATTTCATTTAGGTTTTCAAATTTTGTGGCATATAGACTTTTGAAGTAAGTCCTAATGATTGTTTGGATTTCCTCAGTGTCTGTAGTTATGTCCGCCTTTTCATTTCTGATTTTGTTGATTTGGGTGGTGTCTCTCTGCCTTTTAGTTAGCTTGGCTAAGGGTTTGTCGATCTTGTTGATTTTCTCAAAGAACCAGCTCCTGGTTTCACCGATTCTTTGAATTGTTTTATTTGTTTCTAATTGATTGATTTCAGCCCTGAGTTTGATTATTTCCAGCCGTCTACTCCTTCTTGGTGTGTCTACTTTTTCTTTTTCTAGGGTTTTTAAGTGAGCCATTAAGTTGCTTGAATGAGCTGTCTCGAATTTCTTCTTGAAGGCACTTAGTGCTATGAACTTTCCTCTTAGCACTGCTTTCATTGTGTCCCACAAGTTTGGGTATGTTGTGTCTTCATTTTCATTGATTTTTAGAAAGACTTTAATTTCTTTCTTTATTTCTTCCCTGACCCAGCTGTCATTTAGTAACAAGTTGTTCAGTTTCCATGTGTGTGTAGGCTTTTTGCTATTTCTGTTATTGTTGAGGTCCAGCTTTATTCCATGGTGATCAGACAAGATACAAGGGATTATTTCAATCTTCTTGTATTTGTTGAGGCTTGCTTTGTGACCAACTATATGATCTATTTTGGAGAAGGTTCCATGAGGTGCTGAGAAGAAGGTAAATTCTTTTGAGTTTGGGTGAAGGGTTCTGTAGATGTCTGTTAGGTCCATTTGATTCATGACCTCTGTCAGAGATATTGTTTCTTTGTTTCATTTCTGTTTTGTTGACCTGTCCTTTGTTGAGAGTGGGGTGTTGAAGTCTCCCACTATTAATGTGTGGGGATCTATAAGTGGTTTAAATTTTATCAATGTTTCTTTAATAAATGTGGGTGCTCTTGTATTTGGGGCATAGATGTTCAGGATTGTGATGTCTTCCTGGTGGAATTTTCCTTTGATGAGTATGAAGTTGTCTTCCTCATCTCTTTTTATTAATTTTGGTTGAAAGTCTATTTTATCAGATATTAGAATGGCTATTCTCGCTTGCTTCTTGGGTCCGTTTGCTTGAAAAGTTGTCTTCCAACCCTTTACCCTCAGGTAATGTCTATCTTTGTGTCTTAGGTGTGTTTCTTGTATGCAACAGATTGCTGGGTTTTGTTTACGTATCCATTCTGTTAATCTATGTCTTTTTATTGGAGAGTTGATTCCATTGATGTTGAGAGAGATTAATGACCAGTGGCTGTTAGATCCCTTGGTTTTGATGTTGGCTGTGGTCATCAGGTTGTGTGCTTGGTTGCTGTTTGTTTTACTGTAGTAAGATTAATTATTTCCTGTGTTTTCTTGAAAGAAGCTAATTTTGGGGGGTTGTATTTTCCCTTTCAGTTTCTTCTGTAATGCTGGATTTGTTTGTAGGTATTGTTGAAATTTGTTTTTGTCATTGAATATCTTGTTTTATCCGTCTATGAGGACTGAGAGTTTTGTGGGGTATAGTAGCCTGGGCTGACATCTGTGTTCTCTTAGAATCTGTATGATATCTGTCTAGGCCCTTCTGGCTTTCATAGTCTCTGTTGAAAAGTCAGGTGTGATTCTAATGGGTTTGCCATTATATGTTACTTGGCTTTTTCCCTTGCAGCTTTTAGTATTTTTTCTTTGTTTTGTATACTTACTGTTTTGATTATTATATGGCAGGAGGATTTTCTTTTCTGGTCAAATTTGTTGGGTGTTCTATAGGCCTCATGTATTCTTATTGGCCTCTCCTTTAACTTGGGGAAATTTTCTTCAATGATTTTGTTGAAAATATTTTCTGGGCCTTGGAGAAGTGAGTCTTCTTTTTCCTCTATACCTATTATTCTTAGGTTTTGTCTTTTCATATTGTCTTGGATTTCTTGGACGATCTGTGTCAGGAATTTTTTGGATTTAACATTTTCTTTGACAGATACATCGATTTCTACCATTGTATCTTCTACACCTGAGATTCTTTCTTTCATCTCTTGTAGTCTGTTGGTTATGCTTACCTCTGTAGTTCCCGTTTTCTTCCCTAGATTCTTCCTCTCCATTATTTCCTCCATTTGTGTTTTCTTCAATTTTTCCAATTCTATCTTCAGGTCTTGAGTTGTTTTGTTTACTTCCTTCACCTGTCTGATTGTACTTTCCTGTCTTTCTTTTAGTTCCTTCAACTCTGTTTCTTTTATTTCATTCAGTGCTTTAAGCATTTCCTTTCTAAAGGCCATAAACTGTTAGGCTGCAGCTTCCTCTGTTTCTTTACAGATGGAATATTCTGTTTGAGTTTATCTTCCTCTATGTCTTTACATATCTTATTTGTTTCCTCTGTTATCATCTTCATGAGCATAGTTGTTAGGTCATCTTGGATTTCAGTTATGCTGGGGTGTCCAGGGCTACTTGCCCCTGGGTAACTGGGTTCTGGAGATTCCATATTGCTCTGTCTTTTGTTGCTTGAGCTTTTACACTGGCCTCTACCCATTGTGCTATCTTAGGTGTTTGGGGTTATTTTCTGGTGGTTCCTGGGGATCCTGTGGTGGAAAGAATCCTCTTTGCAGAAAGCTGGTTTTTCCTGAAGGATGTCTTCTCAGCTTTTTGGGTATAGTCCCTGGATGGCTGGTGTTTTTTCAGGAGTTGCTGCTGCTCACCTCAGGGATAGAGACCTGAGTGGTAACTGTGGTCTTTGTTAGTCGAGAGGCTTCTCCTCTCACCCAGGGAATTCCTGAGGACAGCTGCCCTGTTTCTGGGTTTCTTGCTGTAAATTTAATGATCAGCTGCTGTGACACATTTGGACATCTGGTGTGCAGCAACTGTTTGTGTCTGTGTCTGGAGAAAAGCTGAGTGATGGCGGCTCGGCCCCGCCGGTCTGCTAGTCTTTTTCTAGGGAAGGATTGGGTGATTTAAGTCAGTACAGTTTCCTTCCTTCCCTGTGGATTCTCTGGAGACAGGGACTCCCAGTCTCTTTTTTGCCCTGGTGCGCACTGCTCAGTCTCCGCCAGCTGGCTGGCAGCAGAAACTGCCTGTGTCTGGAGCACAGCTGAGTGATGGCGGCTCAGTCTCCGCCAGCTGTCTGGTGCGCAGAAACTGCCTGTGTCTGCCTTTCCAGCCTTTGGGAGCCTGGGTGTCTGCCTAAACTGGGTAATTTTTCCCGAGACCTTTTCAGGGTAGGGGTGTCGGCTGAGTGCTCTGAGATCAGACCAGCCGTCCCTGTGTGTTTGTACCGGACAGTGAAACTCATTCGCTGGTGCCCTTGTGCCCACAGTTCTATCTCAGACGGTGAATCAGGTGCGCAGGCAGTCAGGGCTCTGTGGCAGAGCCTGGGTCCCCGGCTCTGGCTCCGGGCTGGCTCCTGGGGTGCCCGTGGAACCCGAGTCTTTTCCAGGGGCTATTGGGTGACCTAAGGTCGGTCCCAATCGTTTCCTGTACCGTGGGGTTATCTCTCGACTGAAAATTCCAGTCTCTGATATTGTGGTGCGCACAGTTCAGTCTGGGACCATGACCAGAGACACTGGCTTGTGGCTCTGGGCTGGGGGTGGGGCTGGCGGCCGGCAGCCAAGCATCTGGCGGAACCGGGATCTCTTCCGCGGTTTAGCCGGGTGAGTTAAAAGCTGATTGAATCCCCCACCGAGGGATATCCTCTCACCTGGGAAACACAATGACTGTGTTTTTTGGCCACGAGTTCTGATTGCTGGTCACTGTGCTGATCCTGCTGCTGCTGCTCAGAATGAGAGTCCTCCCGGTGCCGCCATCTTGCCCCGCCTCTTGTGATACTTATTCTAAGCATCCTGTCTCAACTGTGTGTAAACAGGCCAAAATAAAACAACTAGCCACAGTGTTGTGCAAAGGGAGGAGTCAGAGGACAGGAAAGAAGGGAGGAGCCAAAGGGCAGAAAATGAGTGGGAGGAGAAGGATTGAGAAGAGATCTAGAAGAGAGAGCTGGAGGACAGATCTTGGAATTACGTGGAAATGGACTGGACATAATATTTCACAAAAAGCAAGTATAACGGGTAAAATCTAAATGTTAGGAAACTATGAAGGCTTGGAGGTTTAGGAGGGAGTAACTATTGCCCAGCATTGTATTCTAGGTTAACTAAATAAACCCAGCCTCTGTGGGTTGATTTGGTGTTTAGGATTAACCGCAGCTTTACTAAAAGATATATCAATAGTAAATATTAACCTCCACCTACAACATATGTTTTTATGTACTACTCTTGTAAGTTGTCTTTCAGAATCCACATATTTCACGGTAATTGAGATATTTGTTGGAAAAAGCACAATCATGATGTAAGTATTAACACCTATACTATAGTTTGGTAGACTTTCCTAAATGCCATAATTAAATAATATACTATCTACCTATGTAAATGTATGCCTTGATTATTCAATCTAAGTGTATTTTTCTTTTATATCTTTAAGTGATTTGCTTTTGTCTTGTGGATTTATTTTTTTTTATTGTTTATCTGTCTTTTATTCCAAAAACTTTTGTTCATGGTATCTTTCATCAAATTAATATACCAGAAGTAATGAAAAGAAAGCCAGATAAAAGCCCCAGTGACAATACCTGTAGCTCACAGTGGACATGTGTTTCTTCATTGTTGGATAGATGCAATTGCAGTGCACATTGATGTGCTGTGAGGAAATGGATATCCTATGAGAATACACATTCAACTTACAGGAAAGAGATTTTGATCTTTAGGTCAACAAACAAATGCATAGATTTCTTTAATCTGAGCCATTCTGTTAAAAACTGATACTGAATTTCTAGTCCTTGTTGATTTCCTTTGCCTCCTTCATTGTTCTCTCTCTCACTGGGATTTACTAAGTGACAAAATGACTTAGTTGTCTGTACGGAAAACTCCATAATGAAGATTCCTTCCAAATTTGTTTCTGATCCTTAATAGTCACCTATTAACTCTGTCACAGATACTCTTAATATTCTCGTATTTATTTTAAGTGTGAATGGCTTTAAAGTTAAGTGAATGTCAATGCTTTAAAATATTTTCTCCCTAAAGTAACAATAAGGTATTAGTTGCAATTGTTGCTTTGCCATGAAAATAACATGTTTTATGTTGGCTCCTCCTTTGTCAACCTGAAAGATGGACAATGGAGAGGATAAACCTCACCTTTGTGGAGGAATGCATTGTTCTGTATCTTTCTGGACAGCTAGAACTTGAGATCATTTACTTTGTTCCTGTTCTGGCTGTGTACCTAGTGTTTCTAACTGGCAACAGTGTCCTGGGCACAGCAAACATCTCTGATTCACGTCTTGATTCTGGTCCTCATACTCCCATGTATTTCTTCCTGGCCAGTCTCTCTTTCCTGGATATCTGCTACACAGCTTCCTCTGTTCCTTCTACACTGGTGAGCCTAATCTCAAAAGAAACATATTCTTCCCTGTGGGTATCTTGAAAATATTCTTTGGATTTGCAATGAGAGCCACAGAATGTTTTCTGCTGTGCGTGATGGCTTTTGATTGATATGGTCCTCTGTAGCCTTCTAAGATACCTCACTATCATGATCAAGAGGGTGTTTATTCTGATAGCTTCTGTGTCATGGCTTTAGGCTGTATTCAAACAAAAATATGCAGAGATATTTTTTGGTCAGGTGATTGACCTTCTGGGGGAATAACATTATTATTTCCTATGTAAGATTTCAGCTGAATTCAAATTACCATGGACTGATATATTCCTTAATGCTTTTACTTTAATGGTGTCAAAAATGGGCTTCCTCGTTCTTCAACCTCTTGTCATCTTTTACTACTGTATTTTCATACTGTACACAATTTCAATGATGAACCCAGCCATACAGAGACTCAAGGTCTTTCCAAGGTCTTTCGTTTGACTGTGATGATCACCTTCTTTTTTCAGGTATACAAAAAAAAAAAAAAAAAAAAAAAAAAAGCTGCAAGACCAGTTTACATGCTAGAGGGGTAGTTTCCCTGTGTAGCAACTTTTATGCTAAATCCCATCATCTATAGTATAAAAAAAGATATAAAAGCTGCTGTGAAGTATGTGTTGTGTTGCAAAGCTGTTAACCACCAAAGGGAAATGTAAGACTTACATGAATAAGTAGCTTGATTTGTAAAAACATGTTACATAACACACACACACACACACACACACACACACACTTTGTTTTCTTAAATTTTAGTTATCTAATCACTTTTCCTTTCAGTACCTCCCTCACACCCCCTTGCTCAGACCTCCCCCTTTCCTCAGAGAAAAGAGAGAGGTCCCTAAGTGGTACCAATGCACACTGGCACCTCAAGTCACAGCAGGACTAAGTGAATGTTCTACCACTGAGGTCTGACAAGGCAGCCCAGCTAGGGCAAAGGGATCCAAGGCAGGCAACAAAGTCAGAGGTGGTCCTTACTCCCGCTGTTAGGTGGCCCACATGGTGACCACACTGCACATCTGCTACAGATGTGCAGGGAGTGTAGGTCGAGCCCATGTAAGCTCTTTGGTTGGTGGTTCAGTCTCTGTGAGCTCCTATGGGCCCAGGTTAGTTGGCTCTGTAGGTCTTCTTGTGGTGTTCTTGACCCCTCCACCTCCCTCAACTCCTGCCAATCTTCCACAGAACTCCCTGAGCTTGGCATATTTTTTGGCTGTGGGTCTTTGCATCTGTTTCTGTCACTGGCTGAATGAAGCCTCTCAGAAGACAGTTATGCTGGGCTCCCGTCTTCAAGCACAGCAGAGTGTCATTAATAGGGACAGGGGTTGGCTTTCCTTTGGGGTCAGTCTCACATTGGGTCAGTCACTGGTTTGCCATTCTCTCAAGGTCTGCTCCATCTTTATCCCTACACCTGGCTACAGTAGTTGGCAACTTCAGCCCCTTTCTGCCCCCTCCCCTGCTGTTAGGGATCTCAGCTAGGATGACCCCCATAAACTCCCAGGGAACTCTCCTGTCACAGAAATGCTTCTTCATTGATTTCTATTCTCTCTCCCCACCTCCTCTGCCCTAACCCCTATCCTCCCATTCCTGATCTCCCTTTAACCGATCCCCACCTCTGTTACCCTTCCCACACAACTCTCCAAGGCCAACAAGAAGAGAGGGGCTGAGCTGCTTCCATCTGAATCTCCAGGTAAAGGAGTTGGTTGTGAGGTGAGCTGTCACTAATAGTTTGGGTCTGGAAATAACAAAGCAGTTTTCTAAAATTTACTTAAACATTTTACCTGATCTTTCTAGGAGCCAGTTGAAGACATCATTTACATAGCAATTATGCAATTAACAACATGGAGTTATAATACACACTCCTATATAATTTAGAAATCAGCAAACAGTGGCTCTGGGCAAAACCTGGTCTATCACTGGTTTTTGTGTGGCTGACTCAGCTAAGAATGATTACATTTTTGAACTACTGAATAAATTAAAGTAATTCAAAATAAAATAATTAAAATAAGTACTTCTACTTCATAATACATCTCCAACTTGAGTTTTGTTAATGTTTTAAAATACTTTTATGTCCAAGTAAGTATGAGCTCCAATGACATTATGTTTTATATTTCTGACCTTTATGTTGTGGTAGCTCAATATCAAAACCACAAAGCTGTCAATAATTTGATCTTATTGATAGAATACACAACTTTCCAGGTTTGATATTTTAAAATATATTCACATTTATGTATGTACACATTTGTATGTGTAACTCTATGCAATTTTTTTCCACGTACAGATTTTTATAACCACAATTACACTGAAAAATATGTGACTTGGCAGACCTTCTCCTGTCTCTTTGTTCCCCCAGACCCAACCCTAATGCTGAACCAGAACTTCAGCTGCAGCCCTTCTAACTCCCTGCCCACCTCTCCTGTGGATCCCACAGACCATCCACTCCCAACTTCCTTCCTCCCACTTGCCAGTGTACCCCAGGCCAACTCCACCAGGCACATCCTGCTAAACCACAAGCCACACCTGCCAGAAAACCAGGTAGGCTGCCCACAGACTTTCTCCTGTCTGTCTGTGACCTCGGATCCAACCCCATAGCCTCATCTCTAGCAATGCAACAGAACACCAGCTGCAGGCTTGCCTCCTCTTTGCTCACATCTCCTATGGATCCCACAGATCATCCTCTACTAATTTTCCAATTCTCATTCCTTGCATTATCCCATACCTCAATCCAGAAGGCACCCGTGCTAACCCAGGGGCCACTCTTCTCAGGGGAACAATTAGGCTAAAGGGAGATTGGCCCTTTTCCTGTTGCTCCTGATATCCAATTCCTCCAGTTCCATTTTAGCTCTGTAGCTGGAAACCTGCTGTTGTCTCCCTTTCTTCTCTGACCCATCTCCAAGGGATCACAAAGACCTTCTCTTTCAACCTTTCTTTCCCCAAATCATCCCAATTACCCAGATCCAATACCAGCAGACATTTCCTGAGAGCACACTAGCTGAATAGGCCAGGAAAACAAGCAACATACAGCTATAATATTATCATAGTAACCCAGAGAAGAAACAGAAACTAAGAAATAAAATTCCTACCCAACAAAGACAAATCCAGAAATCAGCATGCTAAAGCACCTTCAGCCCAAATTTGCAAAGGCATCTCCAAGACAGCCACCATTGCTAACAAATGTGTAACCTTAGAATCATGCTCTCCACAATTTGAGGCAAAAGCCCACTGGAATTCTGGATATGAACCTATGGCATGGTGCATATATTTCAGCTCTCTAATCTCTGCAAAATGAGGCATATAAGCCACTGTATGACCTTGTTCCAAGGCAACACAAAACAGGACCTGCACTTCTATTTTAGCATATAAATATTTATCCACTGAATGTTGACAATACACAGACAATATCAGTCTGACAATGTTGCCTATAGTCTAAGCCTTTCTAGCCAGCAACTCAGTGGACTGACTCTGAAATTTCTTCACACCTGTGTGGATTTTCCTCATTTCCAACTACTTCTTTTGGTGTTATTGTGAGTTCCAGATTGGATTTCCCTATCTTGATTCAAAGATTCCTCAAATCTCTGTTTTATGACCATTAAGGTAGCATCTAATTTCTTACTTTCTTCTTTTTCCAAGTCTGTCTCATTGTGATCTCTCCTAAAGAGCATATACAAAACTGAAATCATCACTAAAATTGTTATATGTTAAAAGAAACAAACTTAAATGGAATCCAGAAACTCTGTGTCATTGTTGTTTCCTCCATTTTTCTTTTTTATTTACATTTTTATTAGTTACAGTTTATTCACTTTGTATCCCACCTGTAGCTCTCTCCATCCTCCCTTCCCAATCCCACCATCACTACCTCTTCTCCACCCATGCCCCTCCCCCAGTCCACTGAGAGGGGAGGTCTTCCTCTGCTTCCTTCTGATCCTATTCTATCAGGTCTCATCAGGATTGGCTGCATTGTCTTCCTCTGTGGCCTGGTAAGACTGCTCCCCCTCAGGGGCAGGTGAGGGGGAGGCCAATCAAAGAGCAGGCCAATCAGTTCATGTCAGAGACAGTCCCTGTTCCCATTACTAGGGAACCCACTTGAACACTGAACTGTCATGGGCTACATCTGTGCAGGGTAGTTATCTCTATGAATGGTCCTTGGTTGGAGTATCAGTCTCAGAAAATACCCCTGTGCCCACATTTTTTGGTTCTGTTGCTCTCCTTGTGGAGCTCCTGTCCTCTCCAAGCCTTACTATTTCCCATTTCTTTCATAAGATTCCCTACACTTTGCCCAAAGTTTAGCTATAAGTCTCAGCATCTGCTTTGATACCCTGCAGGGTAGAGTCTTTCAGAGGCCCTCTGTGTTAGGCTCCTGTTCTCTGTCTTCGCCCTCTAAAAACTTTGTGGTACTGGCATAGAAACAGAATGGTGGATCAATGGAATAGAATAGAAGACCCTGCAATAAATCCACACACTTATGGACACCTGATTTTTGACAAAGATGCCAAAACCATAAAATGGAAAAAAGATTGCATCTTCAGCAAATGGTGCTGGTCTAACTGGATGTCTTCATGTAGACAAATGCAAGTAGATACTTATAACCCTGCACAAAACTAAAGGCCAAGTGGATCAACGACCTCAATATAAAACCAGACACACTAAACCTGTTAGAAGAAAAAGTGGGGCAGATCCTTCAACTCATTGGCACAAGAGACAACTTCCTGAACAGAACTCCAACAGCACAGGCTCTAAGAGCAACAATCAGTAAATGGGACCCCATTAAACTGAAAAGCCTCTGTAAAGCGAAGAACACTGTCCTCAGAACAAAACGACTGCCAACAGATTGAGAAAGTATCTTAACCAACCCTATAACTGACAGAGGGCTAATATCCAAAATATATAAAGAACTCAAGAATTTAAACAGCAACAAATCAAGTAATCCAATTTAAAAATGGGGTTCAGAGTTAAACAGAGAATTCTCAATAGAGGAATATAGAATGGCAGAGAAACACTTAAAGAAATGCTCAATGTCCTTGCTCATCAGGGAAATGCAAATCAAAATGAGTTTTCCTCCATTTTAAACATTGAAAATAATCTTCTTTAATTTTAAAGCCTCTCCCTAAGGACTTTACTTTCTTAGACCCAGCTTCCCTTTTATACCTTACTAGTTTAGGTGTTTGAGGCTTCTCAGACTATCTTTGGCTCCTGTTCCTAGTTGAGAGACTTTTTTTCTGCCTCCCTTACTGGATCCTGACCCCTCCCCCACTCTGGGAAGTTATTGGATCCCCAAAAAAAGACACAGACTAACAGAATGGATGATTAAACAGGATCCAACATTTTGCTGCATACAAGAAACACACCTCAGTCCCATAGATATTATCTGAGGGGTGGAAAAAGGTTTTCCAAGCAAATGGACCCAAGAAGCAAGCGGGAGTAGCCATTCTAATATCTAATAAAATAAACTTTCAACAAAATTAATGAAAAGAGATGAGGAAGAATACTTCATTCTCATCAAAGGAAAATTCCACCAAGATGACATCTCAATTCTGAATTTCTGTGCCCCAAATACAAGGGCACCTACCTTTGTGAAAGAAACATTAATAAAGCTAAAACTACACATTGATTCCCACACATTAATTGTGGAAGATTTCAACATTCCAATCTCACCAAAGGATCATGGAAAGAGA
Organism: Psammomys obesus; assembly: GCF_907164565.1. Lineage (NCBI taxonomy): Eukaryota > Metazoa > Chordata > Mammalia > Rodentia > Muridae > Psammomys > Psammomys obesus. The sequence goes on along the minus strand of NW_026589732.1, from coordinate 9,026,824 downwards.
AGCTAAACTGAGATATACTGACATTAACAGATGTCATGAATCAAGTGGACCTATCAGACATATACAGAACTTTTTATCCAAACACAAAAGAATATACCTTCTTTTCAGCCCCTAACAGAACCTTCTCCACAATTGACCATACAGTTGGTCACAAGCAAGTCTCAACAGACACAAGAAAATTGAAATAATCCCTTGTATCCGATTAGCCATGATGGGTTAAATCTGGACCTCAACAACAACAAAAATACCAAAAAGTCTACACACACATGGAAACTGAACAACTCTCTGTTCAGTGACAACTGGGCCAAGGAAGAAATAAAGAAAGAAATTAAAGATTTCCTAAAATTCAATGAAAATGAAGGCACAACATACTGAAACTTATGGGACACAATGAAAGCAGTGCAAAAAGGAAAGTCTGTAACATAGGGGAGAGGCATGGGAGGACATGAGGGAGAGAGGGTGGGAGTGGGAGGGAAGTAGGGAGGAGGCTACAGCTAGGATACAAAGCAAATGAACTGTAATTAATAAAAAAAGTAAATAAATTAAAAAATATCGGAGACATCTTACACAAGCAACTTAAGGATACACCTAAAAGTCCTAGGATTAAAAAAAAATCTGACACACCCAAGAGAAGTAGATGGCTGGCTGGAAGTAACCAGGGCTGAAATCAATAAATTAGAAACAAAGAGAACAATTCAAAGAAACAAGGAAACCAAGTTGGTACTTTGGGAAAAACAACAAGATAGAAAAACCCTTAGTCAAAAGGCAGAGAGATAGTATCCAAATCAACAAAGTCAAAAATGAAAAGGGAGGCATAACAACAGACACCAAAAATCCAAAGAAACATCAGGTCTTACTTTTAAAAGCATGTATGCCACAAAATTTGAAAATCTAAACGAAATGGGCAATTTTCTTGATACAGTCCACTCACCGAAATTGACAAAATCAGGTGAACAAATTAAATAATCCTAGCCCTTAAGGAAATAGAAGCAGTCATCTAAAGTCTACCATCTAAAAAAGGCCTAGGGCCACATGGTTTCAGTGCAGAATTCTACCTGGCCTTCAAAGAAGAGCTAATATCAATACTCTTCAAACTCTTCCACAAAATAGAAACAGAAGGAACATTACTAAACTCATTCTATGAGGCCACAGTCACCTTGCTACCTGAACCACACATAGACCCAACAAAGAAAAAGAATTTCAGACCAATTTTCCTTATGAACATTGATGCAAAAATCCTCAATAAAATACTCACAAACCAAATACAGGAACATATCAAAAATATCATTTACCATGACCAAGTAGCCTTCATCCCAGGCATGCAGGGATGGTTCAATATAAGGAAAAATATAACCCACCATATAAACAAACTGAAAAAACAAACAAACAAACAAACAAACCCACATGATAATCTCCTCAGATTCTGAAAATAAATTTGACAAAATCCAACACCCATGCATATTTAAAGTATTAGAGAGATCAGGGATACAAGACACTTTATCTAAACATTGTAAAGGCAATACACAGGAAGCCTATAATCACCATAAAACTAAATGGAGAGAAACTTAAATCAATTCCACTGAAATCAGGGACAGGACAAGAATGCCCTCTCTCTCCATATTT